>NW_024350927.1:8499285-8569569 GCF_902729225.1 Pteropus medius | reverse complement strand
GGGGGTGGCGCAGGGGCGTTAACTCTCCAGAGAGCACATAACCTTGGTAACTAGCCTGTAATCCAATCCCTGCCCGGCTTAACCCCACCACCATGTAATTTCACCTTCCCTCCTTAATTTCAAATGCATAAAAGAAACTAAAAGTTATTCTCGGGAGCATCTGCAACCTTCCTCCCCGGCATATGTCGTCAGTTTGGCTCAAATAAAATCTTACAAAAATTCTCTACGGTTTAAATGTTTCTTACGTCAACACAGAATTACCATATGACCCAGCAATTCCATTCCTGGGCGAGCTGATGTTACTTAATTTTTTTCTCACTCAAACCAGTTCTCTAATAACTCTCCAACACCAGCTGGGTGTCCTACAATTCAATGCAGTTTTGACACAAAGAGCTCAGAGTTGGCACAGACCCCACGTTGAAGGGTTCAGTCCCATAAGACTGTCCCCACTTTGGACACCCGTCACAAGTCCCAGACAACCTGTACTTGTGATGGACCAGCTAAGTGAGGGGTTCCCACGACCCTCTCCTCAGGCTGGATAATTTGCTGGAGTGGCTCACAGGACTCAGGAAAACATTTAAGTTCACTGGTTTATTATAAAGGATACATACCACTCAGGAACAGCAAATGGAGGAGATGTCCAGGGCAAGGAAAGTATGGGGTAGGGAGGCGTGAAGCACCCAAAGGGTCTCTAGGCACGCCGCCCCCCCCTCCAGCACCAATAGCCGGAAGCTCTCCCAGGAAGCGCTGTGTTTCACCACAGAGGCAGGATCAGTTAAACTACCAGTGACACTCAACCTCCAGCCCCTCGTCCCCTACACCTGGGTCAGGGGCGAGGCTGAAAGTTCCAACTCCAATCCTACCCAGGTCTTTCTAGCTACCAGCACCCATCCTGAAGCTGTGTGCAGGGATCCAAGGACAAAAACCAAATAAATATTTCAACATCTGTCTACACAAAAAATTGTACACGAATGTCCATAGTATCATTATGAGTAACAGCCAAAAGGTGGAACGTGGACATGTCCACTAACCCACCTTCCCTTCACCCACACTGGCTACAATGAAGACGAACTTGAAAACCTCAGGCTAAGTGAAAAATGCCAGTCTCTTGAGTCCATTTATTTGAAATGTCCAGATAGGCAAATCTATAGAGAAAGACTATAGATTACTGGCGGGGGGTCGGAGGGAGAAAAGAGCTACAGCAGGGGTCTTAACCCCACCCCCACCTGGCCATGCATCCGGAGGTGAGTGGCGGGCGAGCGAGCGAGCCAAGCGTCATCTGTGTCTGCAGCCGCTCCCCAGCGCCGGCATCACCGCCTCAGACCATCAGGCACTAGATTCTCCTAGGAGCCCTGGTCCCTGGTGCTGAAAAGGTTGGGGACCTCTGGGCTCAAGGGTACAGGGGTTTCTTTTCCGGGACACGAAAATGTTCTAAAATTGATAGTGGTGATGGTCGCTCTAAATAGACTAACAGCCACTGCACTATACACGTCACTGGAGAAATCATGGGGTGTGAATTATGTCCCAGGAAAGCTGGCACAAAACGTGGGCACGCACAGCCACTCGACACGGTTTCTGTAAAGTTCTGAAGAAAGGAAACACATGAACCGATTGCTCAAGGAAAGCTCCCTCTGGCCCTAGAACAAGACCACACGAAATCGCAGCTTGCCCTCCTCCAGGGGAAAGGGGAACACCCACGTCGCGTGGGAGCAATCTGGCGGCACAGCTGTTGGCACGCAGGGTGCTTTGATCACCACACCTGTCTCAAGCCCTCAAAGGTGCCAGCATCCAGAGTCCAGGCCTGGAAGGCCATCTCCACCAACAAGCCCGGCGAGGTTCCGATGGGGCAGGAAGCGAGAGAATCAAATTGTTAATCAAGCCACAATCAGAGGCTGCGACGCGCGTGCTGATCGGCCCTGCGGCCAGGCCAGGGGGACACCTGCAGAACAAAGGGACATTTCTGCTGGGACTGCTGACAACCCGTTCCCCACACCATGAAGGGGAAACAGGAACAGAGAGTCATTCCCTCTGACGAAAACCGTGGGAGATTTAAGGATTGATTAAAGGCTGGGGACTGCCAGCGGGCTTTCAGCGCTACATACCCTTCCCTTCCTCATGGTGTGTCCAAGTCAAAGGAAATGGGTTAACGAAATCTTTTAAACTGTAACTCCCAGGAACTAAAGAATGAGACAGTAGCTGAATTCCCGAACATTCCGGCTTTTCTTCTCCTGGTCTCAGGCTTTCTCTCTTCTTTAATACATTTCCTTCCGACTCTGGCGTGTGTGTTGAATTCTTTCCACACTCTCCGCCAAAGAACCCTCTCCTTCTCTCGGGGCGGGGCTTGGTCTCCCCGCCACTCGGGGCCACCCCGTCCTGCACCAGCTGCACTGGTCTCTAAGGGGAAAACCTGCCAGGTCCCCACTGAGGATGAACACGCATGTGGGCACACTCACTCTGACAGAACCCTGAACACCTGGCACCCACTGTCCATTCCGTGCCATTTCTAGTAAATCTTCAGGTGGCCCAGGTGGCCTCATACGCTAGATGCCACGGGTGGAGACGGCACTACTGTGGGCGCAGTGTCCCAGGCGTCCTACTGTGGCAGAAAAGTTGCAACTTTTAGACCAGCAAGAAATCAAGCAGCACCCAGAGGTTTGGAGTAACTCAATTTTATGACACCGGAGGTCCCAGAAGAGCTAGTGCTCGGAAAATCTGGGCCCCCGAGCTTAGGGGCAATTTTATTTTTATACTCGTATTGTTACAGTCAGCATGGGCTCATTTACAGACCCCTGAAGTTGCTATGGGCTACGGGCAGTTACAGATCATAGGATTTTCTTTCTAACAAGCACTAAAGCAAGACATCTTCAGGGGAGGATGAGTTCTCAGCTGACCCCGAGATCTCTGGCCTTGCAACAAGCATGTTTACAGAAGCAGAAAGGAGCTGATTAGAAATGTTGGCCAATTAAGTGGGAAATTCCTCTTCACTACCTTTCAGAGACATGGGATCCAGACAGCATTTCAGACTTGGTTGCAACGGCCGAGCCGGAAGCCAGTCATCTCTCCCACAGCTGCCCTGGAGGTCGTGGGCTCCAGACACCCCCCGGCAAATGCCCGCACAGGCAGAGAGCCCATGCCGGCAGCTTTATCCCTCGGTGACAGGGCCAAGCACTTTACCCAGTCCCTGCACAAGGCTCAGCCACCCCACCCTGCAGGAACCCAGCCTGTCCCCTTCCGGAGGCCCCCTCCTGGGGCCACCCTCTCCCAGCAGCAAGTGTGGCTACCAGCCATTCCCACAGACACAAGGAATCCATGACCTAGCCTGAGGTCAGCCCAGCTCTCCCATTAACAGAGGACAGCAAATGGCTAGTCATGGTCAAGGAGGAAGTGGGTGGAGCTGTGAGCAACACCCACTAAGCTTCCCCAGCCAGGCCTGGAGGGCCCCGCCCTCACCAACCGGTCAGACCCGGTGTCAGATACTGACTCGGTGTCAGATAAACATTGACGAGGTTGGTTATCTGTTTTGTGACACAAGCATCCTACTTAAACTCTGAGTGCTGAGGCCCCGCCTCACGAACAAACCCGGGATAAAGAGCCAAGGCCGCCTCCACACCAAGCCTCCTTTGTCCCAGAGACCGTCGTTCCAGTACCTGATCATCTGAGCCACTTGCTTTTCCTCTTCCCGTGCTTTAAGTTCCGGTTCTTAGGTTTTCAATTCGCCAATGAAGAGTGGGCCCGCAAAACCCCAGGCCCCCTCTTCGCCCCCGATAAAAGCAGAACCCCAGGCACAAGCTCACGCGTGGGCTGCCTCTCTCTCCCGCCCCCTCGACCTCATCGTGTGGCTGCAGGTGCGCTAAGTTCCAGATCCCACTAGCGGTAAGTTTCAAAGTTTCCTGATGGTTGTTGCTGAAGGTCGTCTTGCAATCCTAAGAGCCACAGGGCCGCCTCAGCCCCTGGTTATTGGGAGGCTGAGACACACAGGAAACACCAGGCCCCCGTGGGCAGCAGCTCCACCTGGGCTAGAAGGGCCTCCACACAGCATGTATCAGGGTGGCTGGGAGGCTGCCGACTCACACAGGGTCCCGGGACAGCAGGGAGGCTGAGGGAAGAAGACATACCCCATAGCAGACGGTCCCATTCCTACTTCAGGCTGGCTCTCAAATTCCCACGGAAGCTGAGCAAGGTGCTGATTGCCATTCCCCCCGCGCCCCCACCAAGAGGCAAAAGCGGTAGGTCTGGGAGGGGATTCAAGAGTCTGTTTTTCTTTTTATTCTTTAATTGTAGAAAACATCGAAGGCTTACAAGAGTAGAGAAAAAAGGAACTGAATCCCCAAGCTCCACCAAACAGCTCCCAACTATCGACTCTGGTCCCTCTGCCCAACACCGTCCCTCACTGCACAGGAGCTTGGCAGCCACAGATATCTCAGCGTTCCTTCTAAAAGACAGACTCCTTTTAAAAACAGAACCGCAAAACAATTATTCACCTAAAATACAACAGGAATCTCTTACAATCGTTAACGACCAAGGGATTATTCGAGTTTCCCCAAATATCTCATAAATGCTTTAAAATCTGCACTTTGTTGACTGTCTACCAAAGCATAATTTGAGTGCGGAAAATTTGCATGTGTAACAAGCTTCTTTGATGATTCAGATGGAGGCGGTCCAAGAGTCAAAAGTCGAGTGACCAGGTAGGGTGATCATTTATTCCCCTCCCAGGACACCTCTGAGAGTGAAAGAAAAAGCTAAACAGACACAAGGCACGTAACGGTGTGGTTGCCTTGGCTCGGACCCCACCTGGAGAAGCCCTGTCCCCAGGAGGAGGCAACCTGTGGCCTGACTGAAATCCGGGAGCCGGTCGGTGGCAATGCCAAGCCAAAGGTGATGCCAGGCTGCCTGGCCCACTTACAGGGAGAGACTGGACAGTGGATGAGCACGGCCTCCCGACCACAGGCTCTCTGAGCTGCAAAGACTCAGCCTCGCCCAGGGCCCCCACATCCCAGCAGGACCCAGTACTCTGCATCGTCTTATGGAATGTTCCAGAACACTAGCTCTGAATGTGGTTTCTGTAAATCAGGTTTTATGTTTTCAATAATTCCACTACTAACCCAAAGACAAAGCTCCAACGGGAAAAATTCCAACCCCTTAACACGCTAAAATTCAGGTCCTGCCCACTATTATTTATGGACCTATCCACTAGATGCCAGAACTTGTCGAGGCACTCATGGTTCAGCAGTGAACAAAGTCCCTGATCTCAAAACATTTCTAAGTAGATCTACATCAAAAGCATGTAGGCCTCACACAGCTACCTGTGAAGCAAGGGTTCCAGGTGACCTGCCCTGGGCCACGTCCATACCAAGGTCCGCCTCTGTTAGTTAGGTTGTTTGAAACATGACTGCGGTCCCCAGAGAGCTCCCGAGCTTCCCCCAGGAAATGCCTTCTCCCCAGAAACCTACCAGGAATTCATTTTTAAATTCTTCTACATACTGCACAGTCCCATAAGGCATCCACCAGACTCAGGAGGCTCTCTACATTTACATTTCGATAAACTTAAATAAATGTAATTAAAAATTCAGTTTTTCCAGGGCTGGCCACATTTCAAGCACTCAGTGGTTACCTGTGACTAGCGGTTACTATACAGAACGGTACAAACGTGAAGCATTTCCATCGCTGCAGAAAGTTCTAGTGGATGTGCTGCTCCTCAACGACCCACTCTCCAACAACCTGTTACGTGACACGTCCTTCAGCTTTATTTCGACAAACACTCGGGACTCCTACGAGGGGCCTACAGTGATCCTGCGATGAAGCCGCACAACAGAATGCAAACCTAAACTTGGGCGAACAGTGGAATAATCCAACAGCTGCCTTCGGCTCCCTCGAAGGTCAAGGTCATGTTGGCCAAGTCTTTAACCTCTGAGAGCCTCACTTTCCTCATCTGTAAAATAACAGAGCTGGGCTGGAGGACTCTAAGGGTCCTTCTGAGTCTGACATTCTAGAACTCTGAGTCCAACGAGGAAAATGTAATTCACTGACTACACATTAATTAATAACTTAAAAAGAAAACCAACAGGAAAACGCTCTTCTGAGACTTTAAAATGCTGTCCCAGAACCTGCATCTGTAGGGCTGGATCAAAGGAAGGAGGGAACAGCATCCCACAGTGGCCTGGCGTCCAAAGTTCAGGTTCTCAAAGGTAAAGGGTTCCCTTTGGAGCTCACATTTGCAAATGCCCAGCACAGTGCCAAATGTTTTAATCTTCACAGCAACCCTAAAACAGGCGCAATTATCCAATTCACAGATAAGAAGCCTGGGCCCAGTGAGGTTAAGGAGCATAGCTACACACCTGCAAGAGACGGGGCTGGGATTCAAACCCAGGCTGTCGGCCTCCTGAGCCTGTGTCCCACATTTTGGACAAAAAAAAAAAAAAGTTACCATTTACTTACAATGAGCCAGTCATTCCAGCAGGCGCTAGATGCACTTTCTTTTCTTAAACACTCAGAACAATCCATGAGAGCATGGGGGCACAGAAGGGTTAGGCAGCCAAGTGGCAGAAGCGGAATTCACACCCAGGCCTAGGACTGCAAAGGTGGCTCTAACCACCGCCCTCCCCAGCCTTTAGAGCCCCTATCCATCTTGGATACCTCCTTCCTGGGCCCAAAGCACTTGACCACTCTTAATTGTCCAGGATGGTGGGGGTTTGGGCATCTTCTCCCTGCCTGAAACCCCCTTGGGTAGGGACCAAATTTTCCAGGTCAGTATCCCTCCCTCAGGGAACTCTGCTCCTTGGAGGCATCTGGTGAAACTCATTAAATTCATGGGCCCCGCAGTCCTAGGCCAGGAGGCTCCTTTTTCAACACAGGGTGTCAGCTCAAATGTCCTTAAAGGGTGAGTCCATTCTTACATGTCGTGAGGTTTCTCTGGGCCAAGCCCTTGTGATCACGGCCCTCATCACAGGTGCCCCATACCCACCCCCCCACCGGCAGTTATGCTGGGCACTGGAGGCTCACCTCAGGCAGGTATCCTGCACAAGTGACCCACAGCCAAGGTGGCCACTCAGGAGACAATATGCAATTGTGAATATGCAAGGGGGAGCCCTGAAAGCATGATGGGTAAGAAAAGCCCACGCACGGAAGCATCTAAAACTATCCAAAATCGATCGACTCTTGCAAACTGTGTTTATTGATAATTATTTTTCAAATTTAATTTATTGGGGTAGCACTGACTAACATTATCTAAATTTCAGATGCTTTTTTCTATTTCCTTTTCATAATGATTACTTTTAATTTACTAAATTAAATGTATTAACATTGGCTAATAAATTTCAGGTGTTTTTTTATTTTTAATAAGTATTATTTTTTAAATTAAATTTATTGGGGTAACAGTTAATAACATTATGTAGATTTCAGGTGAGAAGCCGCTTTTAAAAGATAATATGTATTGACTGACTATTCATCATCCCCATGAAGTAAATAAACGCACGGCCTTCCACAGATAAACTGAAATCAGTATCTCCTTTTTGAAGGGAGCGCAGTGGAAAAAACACCAGTCTGGAAACAGACCTGGTAGGCGCTGCCACTCAGGCTCTAGTGGCTGAATGAAATTACAAAGGCTCTGGATATCCAGAACTCAATTACCCTCTCCACACACAGGGAGCAGTGGAGATCCCTGCTTCCCATCTGGGAAAGCTGGACGGAACCAAGTCAAATGAGAGATGTACAAGCCCTCTGCAACAGATGAAGATGAACCCCAAGGTCACCTAGTCAATGCAGGCAGAGCCTGATGGAAGGACCTGATTCCAGGCTTGTCCGTCTCAAGTATCAGCTACTTCTATCATTGCTGCCCACGAACTAGGAGTGAGTGGGGCCAAGACGGCCACACAGCCGATAATAACAAGGAGAATAAAGCAAGGCTCCCCCAAAGATTTCCTCTCCCTAGAAAAGTCAAAACTGGCCTTAATGTCAGTAAAGGCCCTGGACTAGGCCAGAAAAGGGGGTGCAGGCAAGGCGTCCCACTGATCTAGCACTTACTCTTCTTCCAGAGAGATGTCACCGTCCACAAATGTGTGACACTCCTCCCAAACAGGAAGCCGTGCATCAAACAGGACGGGGCCTGTTGCAGGCCACAGTGTGTGGCCTTCCCACACTTGCCCTTACTTAGCTCACGCACGCTCGAAGACCAGCGTGCCCTGCTTCCGATTCTGCCCAAAGGAATAGAGAGTAACCTTGAAGCTGCCCTCCGTCCTCCGGTGGGAAACGGGCCCGCTCCCGATCTGCCGCTTCCTCTGGGGGCCTCCATCTAACCCATCTAACCGGCGCCCGTGGAGGAAGACAGGGGTGGTCCGCTGAGAACCGTTTTCCCCCATTGTGTGAGATGCTTCCACGCTCAACGGACCGTTCCCTCTTCTTAGCAGTAAACTGTTAGAGGGGAAGGGTATTTTCTGCTCTTCGGGTGCACACTGACTCCTCCCAAAAACCGAGACGGTGCACTGAAAGGTACTGTACACCTGCAGCCCGCGCCCGATGGGCTCGCCGGACGCCGGACTCCGGACGCCAACCCGCCAGCTGGTTACCTGCGTCCCACATCTCGGGGCGGGGGCACGGTTGGATTTGCACCACCGCCCAGAGAACGACCCCGAGTTAGGGAGCTCAGTGGGACCTGGGCCGGGGCTCCAGAGTGCTGGGGGACCGGCGGGGCGGAGCTGGGCGGGGCGCGGGGGGCTACCCTCCGACCCCCGCCGGGAAAGGGCGCCGCGCCGGGTCGTCGCGCAAACAGCCTGCGTGACCGCGGCACCGCCCCCGGGTTGCGCCAGAGGCCGAGCCCGGGGCGCGCGGGGAGGCCGCCGGCTCTGCGGCACCCGAGGCGCGGCCGGGCGGGCTGGGGCCGGAGGTGGGCGACGGGAGGGCAACGATGGGCCCGGCCCGAGTCGGGGGCGGGGAGAGCGCGAAGGGACGCTGAGGGGGCCGGGGCGGTGTCTCGGAGTCCCGGCCGCCCCGCGCCGCGCGCCCCTCTTACCGGCAGATCTGGATGGCGGACGGGGTCTCGGCGGTGGGGCCCGACATGCTGGCGGCGGCGGCGGCGGCGGGAGGCTGAAGGAAAGCGGAGGTCTCCGGCGGGCCGGGGGCGGAATGAATGAGCTCGGGCGGCGCCATGCAGGGGAGGGGGGAGGCGGCCACGGCGCCGGCGGGGCGGGGCCTGCGGGCCGGCGGCGAATCGCAGCGGCGTCCCGCGCAGGCCCCGCCCCACGCGCGCGGGCTCCCGAGCGGGGGTTCCGGCCGTGGGGCGCCGCTTCTGGAAGGTTCGGCGGCCGTTGGGCGGTGCCGGCGGGGCATCCTCTCCCCGCGCGGCACATTTTGTGCGTGGCGTTCCGGCCGCCAGGGCCGGGGGGGCGGACGCGGAGGCCCCGCCGCCGTCGCACGGCAGGAAGGCCTCCGGGAGCGAGCGTGGAGGTCTCGCCTTCTAAAAGCAGCCCCTAGAGGAAATCGGAGGCGGTTTCCCGTAAACGGGTGGTCATGGCCGATTTGTCGTGGCCTGTTCTGTAGGGTGCACGTGGGTGCACAAAACAGGAAGTCAGGAGCCGGCAGGCCCAGCAAGTGCCAGAGCAGCAGCAGCAGCAGCAGCCCCACAAAGCTGCCCAGTTGGGCTGAAGAGAAGCAAGGAACGGAGGTCTGTCTACACGACCAGCTGCAAACACTGCAGAGCTAGCCAGGGACCATGACAGCCCAGCCCGGATGTTGTTGTGTCCGGGGTTCTGTAAAGAGAAAATGGTGCTCCGGGGTTAACCACTCGTATATGATTGCCAACCGTTTATGAGGCTGCCCTGTTTTCAAGGGGGATGGTAAATGGGGGTGGGGGGCGCCAATCCCTCGGCAAAAACACCACGAGTTATTTTTGCTATAGCGCCGATGGAGTTACACGGTCTCTCTCCTTACACAGCCTGACTTTCCATGTCAGTTTTTTTCTACTTTCTCTTCAAACTACTAAGCCATCTCTACCCTTCTCTCAGAGCTGTTCATACACCCTCCTCTTCTCTTTCTAACTCATTCCCTTCTGTTTTTGTTTCTACTGCTCAATTATTAAGTTCACTAATTCCTTCCAAGTTGCTAAATCCAGTAATCCGTGTCAGAAGTCATTTTACCTGACCTCTCAACAGCACTGAACAGACGTAATCCCTTCTTGAAACGTTTACACCTTGCCTTGGGAGCCACCACCGGCTCCTGTTTTTCTGGCCACCTACTGAGCCTTCTCTGCTGGTTCTGCCTCACCTCCTTCCTCTTAGGACTTTGGAGGAGACCTGAGCAGTGCTTGGACTCTTGAGGTCTCATCCTGTCTCATAACTTTTAAGTCCCATCAATTCAGTAACTGCCACATGTCTGTGGCCCGGACTGCACCCCTGAATTCCAGATTCATATGTGCTCTTGCCACAGCTCACTCGGGTTATGTAATAGGCATCTGGCATCCACCGAGCCTTCTCATCTGAGGATGTTTGGATCCCTTCCAGTGCTCAAGCTAACCCAGGAGTCATCCTTGACCCCAGAATCTCCCACACCTCTCGCCAAACCCATAAGCAAATTCTGTCACCTTTACATTCAAAAGAAGTCTAGAATGTGGTCACTTTCCGTGGCATTCAAGAATCTGCCTACACCTACCTCCCAAAGTCTGGCCTCAACTACCTCAGCCTCCCCCTCACCACTGAGTTCCAGCCTCTCTGCCATCCCTGATAATCCATGAATATACTGGGACCACTCTTCCCTGGGGACCCGTGTGGCCCACCCGTTCACGTTCTCAGTTCGTGACACTATCTAAAATTACAGTTCCCCAAACTTCCTGACCTCCTCCTTGTTTTTTCTCTTAGTACTTAATACCATTAAACAGATATTTTGCTCATCTATTTATTGAGTCTCCCTCAGCTAGGATGTATGTTCCATGCGGGCGTGAGTATTTGACTGTTTTGTTCATTGCCGCATCCCAAGCTCCTAGAAGAGTCCTCCGCACATAATAGGTACTCGATAAATATTTTATGGATGATTGAATAGGGGTTTACAACAGCAATATATTTAACAACAGTATATCACGTTCTCACACTCTCTTTGGACTAGAAATAGTATCCAAAAATTGTCATTTTAAAAACAAACGTATTTAAATAATTTCATCTAATATTTGTGGAAAGATACTGAAGATACTGTTGATACTGGTAACCTTTTGGAAGAAGGACTAGGAGTAAGGTCTTTACTTTTCACTTATATGTTTTTGTGCTGTTATCTAACTACTCATCTAATATCTTTTCATGTCAATATGGAGTATCGGATATAAAGCAGCAGAGACTCTCATACACTGTTGGGAATATAAATTGGTGTAATCTCTGGAAAATAGATTTTAAAAAGTTACTAAAGTTGAAAATAGCCACACCCTTTACCCAGCAATTCCATTCCTAGGTATACATCCTATATATCGAGTCTGAGCACCCCCACACACACTTCAAAGAGGGCTCATAGCAACACTGTAATAACCACAAACTGGAAATAACTCAAATGCCCATGGACAGTAGACTGGATCGATAGGTCGTAGTATACTCATCAATGGAGTACCATGAAATAGCCTTGAAAAACAATGAAATTTATTTACACACATCAAGGGAGAATTAACAACGTAGAGGAAAAGAGATCCAGAAGGATGTATAGTATCAAACCGTGAACAGAAAGATCTACCCTGCATTTGTGCCGTTATCAAAAAGACACCGGATAACAAATACGGGCGAGGATGTGGAGATAAGGGGACCCTGGTGCATTGTTGGTAGGAATATAAGTGGGTACAGCCCCTGTGAAAAACAGCATGGAGGTTCCTCAAGAAATTACAAATAGAATTACTATATATGACCTAGCCATCTCACTTCTGGGTGTATATCTGAAGGAAACAAAACCGTTATCAAAGATATCTGCACTCCTGTGTTCATTGAAGCATTATTCACAATAGCCAATATATGGAAACAACCTGTGTCCAATGAATGGATCAAGAATATTTGAGATATGCAGTCAGCTCTCTGTATCCATGGGTTCCTCATCCGTGGATATGGAAGGCTAAGGGACTTGAGCATCTTCAGATTTTGGTATCTTTAGGGGTTCCTGAAACCATTCCCTTGCAGATACAGAGGGATGACCGTATATGTACATACATGGAATGGAATATTATTCAGCTTTAAAAGGAAGGAAATTCTGTCATTTGAGGCAACATGGATGGACCCAGAAGGCATCACACCAAGTGAAATAAGCCAGACAGAGAAAGATAAATAATGCATGGTGTTGCTTATACAGTATGTGGAATCTGAAAAAAAATAAATCGAACTCATAGAAACAGTAAGAAAGTGGTTGCCGGGACTAGAGGGTGGGGAGAATAGGGGAGGTTGATAAAAGAGTACATACTTTCAGCTCTAAGGTGAGTAAGGTCTGAGGATCTAACGCAAAACATAGCGGCTACAGTTGATAACACGGTGTTGCGTAATTGAAGATTCCTAAGAATAAGTCATTAGGAAAACATAAGTAAGTGGTAAAGCTATAAAGAAAAACAAGGAAATGACTGTCACGAAAGTCAAGATCGTGGTTCTCTCTCGATGAGAGAGAGGGTTGTCATCAGGGTGAGTCACACAGGATAGGGAGAATAGGACTCAGTTTTTGTCTCTTGACCTGAGTGATGGTGTACAGGTTTATAATCGGTTTTTAATTGCACACATGTGTATTATGCATTTTCTAGCCGTTATAAGTCATGACTTTAAAAACTAATATATCTGGGAAGTGGGATTACGGACCTTTTTTTCTTTATATTTTTAGGGAAGGAGTGAGCCTAGTGGTTATGGGCGGGGACTATGTAGTCAGATCTATACACTCATATTTTATATTCAGTATTTATTACTTAGACAAGTCACCTACCCACTCTGCCTAAGTTACTTCGTCAGTACTGTAATCACAGTGGTGAGATAGGATAGATTAGGAATGAGAAGCAACAAGCATTCGAAAATATTAACTATTACTATACTTAACTCCATTAAACATATATTTTTTTAAACTGAAAATCGGGTTCTTGTGTATGTTTGAATTTATAACTCAGAACTATGAAAGAGAAGGGGCGTGATGATCGCAAGGCTCGTGCCCCCAAACTCCCCATATTTACCCCGTGCCCTGTCGTCTGACCCATATCTGGGCAAGGCGTGAGACAGAGGCAGGGCAGCAGGCTCGCTGTGGATCCCAGGGAAGATGCTTACAGCTCCGAGTGCCACTGCTTGTCACTTCCTTTGCGTGGGCGAGCAAGGGCTCTGAGTAAACAGAGGGACCTTCCAGCAAGCCTGTGTCCAAAAGTCACCTTAAGGTCACCCCTTGGAGAGATTGGATAGGCGGGCAGAGTCAAGAGGCCTTCTGAGAGGGACATGGAGAGTAACTGCAGATAGAGGGGTTGCCAATCAGAGAGAGAGGCAGCGCGATATTCAGTTCTGAGCAGGGGCACCTAGTCCTACCACATGAGCGCCCCGCTGGGCTGTATGGCCTTAAACGAGCTCTTCATACATCTGTGCCTTGCTTCTCATATTGGGAAGAATAGGGAGACAATAGTGTTTGCCCAGTTGGGTTACAAAGCACTTGGAACAGTCCCTGGCATGGAAGGAGGACAGTGTGAAGAAAAGCTTTGTGAACTAGCTCTTGGGCAAAGTCAAGCTGCTCTGAGGTCCGGAGGGCGTTCAGACCGCCCTCGTTGGGCGTCCACGAGGAAGACTCCAAGTTCAAGCTGGGATTCCAGTTCTCCAGGGCCCCTTCGTGTCCTCCTGGGCGTCAGGGATAGGACGCAGCCAGGAGAGGGGACCTGGCCCCTTTGCTCACACAGCCTGTTTCTTTTCATGCTAATAATATTTAGCCGTTTTACTAAAGATTTGTGTTTTCCTCGTAAGATTACACCTCTCGTCCACTGAATTCGAGTAGATGAGACTCAGTATGTTTCCAGCAGGAAATTTATGTCAATACGGAATGGGACTCTCTGTTCCCAGGGGGACCCCCAACCTCTCGAGGAGAATGGGCCCTGTGACCTCATTTGTACCCTGCTCCTAACACCTTTCAAACCAAGCCGTGGGGTTCTGACCCCAGAATGAAGCACTCCGAGGAAACCTAAAACGAATAAACGGCCCATTTGAAAGCAGGGCCACGCCAAGAACAAATGGGTCATTACGTGGGGGAGAAAAACGCCCTTGAGTTTAGAATAGGCGCAGATTGATTTTCCAAAAGAAATGTAGCAATCATCTCTTCGACTTTAAGTAGGTCAGACTTTGCATCTAAAATTACGGCCCTGTCCAGGTGCCAGCACGTCGATGGCTTAGTAGGGAGATCTTCTGGGCGTCCTGGCCTATGCCATTGCGGCTCTCTTCGCAGGGCCGGGCTCTGAGCCTGAAGCTCGCTGGCTCCACCTAGTGGCTGAGCGACTTCCTCGCGGTGCCTCCCTTTCCTCTGCTGGGCCCCAGCCTGGGCTCCACTCGCCCTGAGATCTTGATAAAAACCAGAATAAACTTCCCCTTGCTCAAACGTATACCAGGAACCCCGTGATGGCAACGAAAGCCACCCAGAGTCATGTAATCCTACTTGTCTCACACGTCTGATAAAAAACTGGGAAATAATTATGTTTCTCAAGGGCCCTGGAGAACAAACAGTGATGTTGGTTTTATGCAGGAGTAGTTGCTGTTGGAAGAACCCAAGGGCCTTTGTTTGCTAGAGACGCTTAAACTGAGCTGCACACGAATGTGTGGGCTGTGAGGGGCACTGCGCCCCGGCTCGCAGCCTCCCAGCCCCGCCAGGCAGAGCGGGCCCCTCAGCGCAGTGCCTGGAAGTCACCGCTCGGCAGAGACAAAGGGCCGCTTTGTGACCCAGCTCCTGCCTGGCGGAGATTTGGGTGAAGCCTCCGACAATCATCACTCAAGGCCGGCTGTCCGCAGGTCGGATTTTACACCAGTGTGCGTGTCCCTGAAGGGGATTCATGACTGGTCGTGGGGAGACTCACCACTTTGGTGACCAAGGTAATTAAGGCATCCCAAGCAGACCCCAGAGCCCTCCTGGCTATGCGGCCTCGAGTAAGTTCCTCGACCCCTCTGAGCTCTCGCATTTTTCTCCTTCGTTCTGTTAATATGGTAGATTACACAGATTGATTTTTTTTTTTAATGTTAATAAAACCATGCATTTCTAATATAAACCCCACTTGGTCGTGATGTATTTTATAGATTGCTGTATTCGTCTGGGTGATATTAAGGATGTTTGCATCTGTGTTCATTTGTAGTTTTGTTTTCTTGTCATTTTTCTGCCTGGTTTCGGCATCATGTTAATATTGGCCTCATCAGATGAGTTAGTATAGAATTGATATTATTTCCTTTTTTTAAAAAATATTATTTCTTCCTTAAATATTTTATATAAGATTACCGGTGAAGCCATCTGAATCTTGAATTTTCTTTGTGAATTCAAGAAGATTTAACTTCTAAAGTTTATTTTCTAAGAGACATAAGAAATATAGGGTTATTCGAGTTTTCTATTTCTTTTTGAATCACTTTTGGTAATTCGTGTCTTTTGAGGAATTTGTCACTTCATTTAAAATTGTCCTTAATATTCCCTTAGGAGTCTTTCAAGTTCTGTGGCACCTGTAGTGGTTTCTCTATTGATTACTTGAAACTTGTCGCTTTTTTCTTGATTAGTCAAGCTTCATTTGTCGATTTTATTGATGACTTCGAGAAATCAGCTTTTCAAGAATTTTCTCCATTTTCTATTTTTTAGATTTCTGTGCCTATCTTTATCACCCCTTTCTTTCATGGACTAGGGGTTTATTTGGCTTCTTAAGGTAGAAGCTTAGATAGATCATTGATTTTAGACCTTACTTTTCTAGTATAATCCTTTAAAGTTATAAATTGAGCTCCAAGCCACTTTTCGACTGTATCCCACAAGTTTCGATGTGATCTGTTTTCATCTCCATTGACTTCATTACACTTCCTAGTTTCCTTGTGATTTCATCTCTGACTTATGGGTTAAAAGTCTGTTGTTTGATTTCTAAGTATCTGGGGATTTTTCTAGATAGCTTTCCAGTGCTGGTTTTTAACTGAATTCTGTTGTAGTCAAAAAACACACTCTGTACATTTCCAATCCCTTTAAGTTTATTGAGACGCTCCTTTTATGGCCCAGCATACGGCCCGTCTTGGTGACTGCTGATGTCAGGTACAAGGCTGTAGAAGAGTCAGTTAGGTCAAGTGTTTCGATAGTATTGTTCAAGTCTTCTGTAGCCTTACTGATTTTCGTTGTACTTGTTTTATCGATTACTCTGATAAGAGTGTTGAAATCCCTAACTATAATAGTGGTTTTAACTATTTCTTTTAGCCGTCAGTTTTCGCTTTGTGTGTTTTAAAGCCCCGTTACTAAGCACGTATACAGTTAGAATTTTTATGTCTTCTTGATGAAGTGATTCTTTTATCATTATGAAATGTCCCACTTTATCGTTGATAATATTTCATGTTCTGAAATCTATTTTGTCTGATGCTAATATGGCTACTCCAGCTTTCTTTCGATTAGTGCTGATAATATTTATCTTTGTATTAGTCAGAGGAACCAGTGGGAGATATATAGATATATATGGAGAAAGAGAAAGAGATTGATTTATTATGAGATTATGGGGAGCTGCCTCACATGATGAGGCGGAGAAGTCCCTTGATCTGCCATCTGTGAGCTGGACACCCAGGAAGGTCGGTGGTATCCATCTAAGTCTGAAGCATGAAAACCAGGGGTGTAAGTCCCTGTCCCACCCTGGGGAGGGCCGTCTATCTTACTGAGTCTTCCGATTCAACTGCTGACCTTACTGGGGAACACCCTCACGCTCACCCCCAGAAATATTTAATCTAGGCATTCTGTGGCCAGTCAAGTTGACACGTGAAATTAACCATCGCCATCCTCCTGTCTTTTTATGTTAAGTTTCTGTCTCTGTATTTAAAGCGTGTTTCTTCAGCAACACACACTGGGGTTACTTACCATGGCAAATGAGGATAGAGGAAAACTTCAAGAAATCAATTAAGGCTGTTCATTTTCCAAATCACGGGGTCCTCTCCAGGCGTATCTGATTTCCTCTCGCTCTTCCTCTGTATGGTGTTGGTGACCGAGGCTTCACCGTATGCCTTCTAATTGACTTTAGTTTCTTCTCCATTATCACCTTCATCTCTAGTGAGACTCTCTCGGTCTCATTCCAGACCCTTCAGAGCTGCTCTAACCAAATCCAAATATTGGAGGGGAAAAAAAAAAGGCGTGGAAGGGGGTCCCACAGAAGAAAAGAAATAAAGTGTGCTTCTCGTGGAACCGCACGCAGTAGCAGGGTCTTGCATTTTTATGTCGTCTGGCAATATTCACCTTTTTCTTGGAGCGTTTAGACTATTTATTCCTAATGAGATTATCAATGTGCTTGGGTTTAAGTCTATCATTTGCCGTTTGTTTTTCTGTTTGTTCCATCTGTCCTTTGCTCTTTTTGTCCCTCCTCCCTTGCCCTGTTTTGGATTTTTTTTTTTTTAAATATATAATTCTTTATCGTCTCCACATTTTGTCTTCTTCACTAGACCTGTACTATGGCAGCAGTTCCCAGGTCCTCCCCTGGACCGCTGGAGGTCCCTAAGACCCTTCCAGGGGACCTGCGAGCTAAAAACTGTTTTATAATTATACCGAAATGTTATTTTCTTTTTTTTCCATTCTCGTTCTTTCACAAATATGCAGCGTTTTCCCAGAGGCTACTCGATGCGTGATGATATCATGAAATGAAATGAGTCACCATTTGGGAGATCTGCATAACACAGGGAACCAATATTGTTCAGATAACTAATGCGCATTGTTACATAATCACGCACAGGTAAAAGATTTATTCAAACGCCAGCTAGATCAATGGAGTGTAACGTAAGGGAACGTGAAAAAATAGTACATCTGCATTCGGTTGACCTTTAAGACACTAACACTTGTTGGGTTTGGTGTAGTATCAAAGAAAAACATGCACAACTTTCTGAAAAGACTATTAAAATGCTCTTCCCTTTTCCAGCTATATTTTTATATGAGGCCAGGTTTTCGTGGCATACTTCAGCCTTGTCACAGTGCAGAAGTGGATAGAAGGCCCCCGCTGTCCTTTATTAGCACAGGTAGCAAGTAAGTAGGCTAATAACTAGAGTTATTGTCTACCCTGGCTGGGGCATGCTGAGCCTGATATTGGGGGGCAGGGGCCATGCCCCAGAGGAGATGCAAGTTCTAGAGAGAGCACGTGAGATTGGATTCTGAGGGCACTGAGTCAAAGAGGATGGAAAATAGAGCTGGCCAAGGCAGAGTGTATTGCTTTGGGAGCATTGTCCAGGATACTGGATGGACTGCCCTGGCGTCGAGAGGGTGCCGTCGTGCTGCTGAGATGACTCTGGTCGTGTGGGCAAGGTGACAGCTCACACCAAGTGAGGCCGGCTGTGCGTAAGAGGCTCAGAGAAGGAGCCATGCTACGATAGACGTGCTTTACAAGGCTGGAAAAACTAGCAAATGAGTAGGTTTCTTGGGAGGACCCAACAGATACACCATTTAGCAAGTGAGTAAGGAAGGGCTAGAACGGAGCGGTAGCCGACAGTAGGAGATGCCATTAAGGGACCAGGATCCTGTCATCCTGGGATGATGGACTCCAAACCGTCAGAGACCCAGTGGCAGTGCCTAACTGTTACAAGCCAGGAGATCAGAATTATTCTAACGAGTGGCAAAGACAGGGTGGAAGCCAGGGAGGCCTGACCCACAGAGGGTAATGGACTTGACTAAAAGAGCCTGGCATCCAGAAGGGTAAAATAGATGGGCAGCCAGTCAGGGCACTGCTTGGTCTGTCCAATGAAAGGAAACAGGATGGACCATCAGAGACTGGGGCAGTGACCTCAATAAAACATAACCATCCCTTCCTTGCTCGCCTTCCCTACCTTAGACAGGTTTCGGGTCCAGAACCCACGACTTGGAGTACAGGTATATAGTAATGGCTTCCCTTGGCCTTCTCCAAAGGAATCTGTGATGCTTGTTTGGATAACTGTATCCCAGGAGAGGTGGAACGTGCAAACGTTTCTAGGAATATCAGACCTAGAGTCCAAGTTCACAGCCTCCTTAGAGATCTTAAGTGTCACCACATGTCCCCCTTTGAATAGAGACATGGTGGAGGCCAGGTGACAAATAAGTCCAGGTCCTGTCTGGCTCTCGATGGGTCCACTGGGCGTGTGGACACTGTGGTCATTTTTCTGGTGCCTAAATGTATAACTGGAATACAGAGACTTGATATTTGACACAACCCGCCTGTGGCCTGTGGGGTGAGAGCGGTCACAGGGGGGAAGGTCAAGTGTAAACCTCCTGGAGTTCAGCATCTGACCTACGGGGACCAGCTTGACGACATGGGGATTCTAAGAACATAGAATGGTGAGGTCGCGTGAGAGCTTTTCACTCTAGGTTTGTTCGCATGGCTCCGTCGCCATCAGAGAGCCCCGAGGCTTTCTGTATCTGGGCTAACCTTGACAGTTATACTGCTGAGGCTGGGAGAATGAAGGACTCAGTGAAATTAAAGAGAAAACAAAGATGTATAAAACCAGATACAAGAAAAATGAGTGACGCATAGCGGGAAAATCAATGTCTCTTAATTTAATACTTTCCCATGCCACGCTTCATTTGGGAGCAAAGCATTGCCCCACGTCTGTCATCACATATAATTTTTTAAAAATAAGTGTTAATTTTGGCATGGAAGGATGATAAGCCACCATCAAATTAAAGTATGTATATGCATAAGTTGCTAAAGTTATATTACATGACTAACACATTGTTTTGTTGGAAAGTGTAAACTTCGAAACGGCCCTTCACCAAGACACTAAGTCTAAGCAATCTGGATCCCCAGAGCAGTTAAAGGTGGGTGCTGCCCTTACAGGACCTGAAGGTGCATCGCAGCTTCCTCTAACTGACAGTCTAGTTCCTGCGAAAGCCAGGTGGATCCTGGAGAGCAACCTACCGCAAACTCCATCACGTAGCAGTCTCGGGCGCGGACATGCTTGTGTTTTGGTGGTAAAACACACATCGAGTTTATCATCTGAACCGCTCTCCAGTCTGCAGATCGGTGCTTGTGCAACCATCACTACCATCCGTCTCCAGAACCCTTGTGATCATGCAAAACTGGAACTGTACCCACAGAACACAAACTCTCCCCTAACTTCTACCCCACCCTCACTTCACACCTTTCTCTTGAAACTGTGGCACCACTTTCATTCCCAGATGCGGGGGCTTTGCTGGCACAGATCAACCTGTCCTCGGGTTAATAAGATGAGGCTGTTCACTCAGACACAGGAAATCAGAACCCCTGGAGGGGCACCTGGAAATCTCCATTTCATGAGCTCCCCAGATAGGAGTAAAAGGAAAAAAAATGCCGTAAATGATGAAAACGTTTGTGTAAAACATGTATCTTTTCACGTAGAGCCTGTAATGAAGGAGCACAGCGAATGGAAAGCATTTATCTTGTCGGTTGAGCAGATCACGAGTCCATTGCGGGCAGACAGAGGTGGCTTTTCTGTGAGGCTGATGAGGTGTAAGCTTGGAGCTGCTCAGAGTTTAGACATGGAGAAGTAGAATGTTCTAGGAGCAGAGAGGAGGAGGCCAGGGTTGCCACCAGGAAGCATTTCTATGGAAGTGTGTCTGGCAAATTGCTTAGAAAGAACCCAAAAGGATGACACGTCAGTCTGTGGGTGCCACTGGTTTGATGTGACTTATTTTCATTCTGAACAAGTATTCATTTTTATAATAAGTCTATACTCATAATTATATATATGTACGTATGCGTGTGTGTGTGTGTGTGTGTGTGTATATATATTTTTTCTTTTTTTTACAGACGGCCTCAAAATGTAGTCCCCACACAGCTTAGATTTGCTTCTGTGAACCCCGAGGTTTTTAACATACTGAACCCCGAGACAGATGGCTCTCGGGCCCACCGTCCACAACAAAACCAGCAGCAGACACATATTCAACTCAGAATCTCCCTTTTTCAACTCCAGGCCAGGGAACACCTCCTTCACAAGTGGGGCGGGTCCTGTGACTAGCCACCCAGCCCTGCTCCCTGCTGCCTGCCAGTGGACCTCTGGGGCGCCCTCTAGCCTTGTTCCCACGCTCCTGAAACCATTCGACATTTTATTATGGCTGTTTTAAGCACCTGGGGCTTTGCCAGGGCCTCTCAAAACCCAGACTGAAACTAGTTGCTCACTGCGACTCCTCAGTAGGTGGTTGGCTTCTCCCTGACATCGCATGCCCGGGCAGCTCTCTGCAGGGCGAGCACCTGGCTGCACAGTGACACACACACATGCACACGCACACGCACTCACACACTCAGCACCCCAGAGACACAGCCACACTGATGAGGAGCTCAGACAAGATGTAAAGCCAAGGAAACAACCCCACTGGCTGGATTAGTTCTTTTCTGGAACAGCTGGAACCACCTGGCTTATTTTGAAAAAAGAAAATATGGCCTGATGTTTAGAATAGGAGGTGGCTACAAGTGATGGGGGAGGCGCCCCTCTCTCCTGCCATGGTCTCCAGAGGGGTTGCCCCAAAGCATGGTAGGGAGGGTTCTGCAGAGCGGTGGATCTTTCCAGACCCCTCCCCACAGCCTGCGTGCATTCCACTCCTGTCCAGATAAACCAGTGGGGACTCAGCCACAGAGTCCGGGCTTCGCAGGCGGAGCAGAGCGATTTGTAAATGTTTGTGAGGGGAGGCCTCCTTGGCAACCTGCTCTTTATGCTCCCTCATGACAAGGAGATTTGACCTCTCCAAATTAACTGGTACCAGGGGACAGGTGGGGCCCGGCCCCAGCCTGAGTCTCCCAGACAGCTCAGTGCTCTGGTTGTCCTTGAGTCACTGGATCATTTCACCCACTGGTTTATGAGGAACACGCCAACCGAGCGTGATGACCAGACAGAGTTAGAGGCAGTCATGGGGCCATGGCAGAAAGGGCAGTGCGAGACCGGCCACTGGGCACAGCGTGGACCTCGCTATGGATTATGAAATCCTCTCGGAATGAGGTAGCCTCCCTTCCACAGAGAAAAAGCCCACGTGGCCCCGTGCTCACCTTTGGCTCTCAGACAGGGGCTGGGCCTACCGGGGCCAGGAGGAGGATGTCTGCTGGGAGGAGGGTGTCTGCTGGGAGGAGGGTGTCTGCTGAGAGGAGGGTGTCTGCTGGGAGGAGGGTGTCTGCGTCCAGTTTCACAAGCCCCGCAGTGACCTCAGGGCACCTCTTACACATCCCTGCTAGGAAGCTGGCTTCTCACCTCAGGCCCGGAACCTTACCCGCCTGGGCCTGTCCCAGCTTCCTAGCGACCAGGTTGGCCGACAGGCCCAGGTGCCCAGAATGCCTGGCCCTGTGAGTCACTGGCTTATCTACGCGTCCCCTCCCTGGCTGCTTGCATTTTATAGCTTGGTTGGGGTCAGGTCAATGAGAGTCACAGAGCCTGGGACCTAGACGGGCCTTGGAAACAAGAAGTGACAGATACGGCTGCAGGAAAGACAGGGGCCTGTGGTTGGTCAGTACTCACAGAGTTTAAATCTGTATTGAAAGTTCTTTTTTATGGGGACATGCTGCAGCCAGCCCAGTGTACGCCGGATGCGGAGTTCTTGACCCAAGGAAGAAACTCCAGCTCACGTGCAGTGAGTGTGGGCTTGCGGGTTACCTGTATCTCAGCAGGGTAGTCGCCAGCCGTCTTGAATTCTCAGGAACAGGCAAAAGGAAGCGGAAACTACCTTCCCTGCTTTCCAAACTGGCTGGGAGCACAGGCCCCAGGGGCAGGAGTTGAGGCAAAAGCCAGGCTGTCCAGGGTACAGTATATCAGGGTCTGGTCACATCACCCGTTCGTTAGCCCACCGTGTTTATTGAGGACCCACTGAGTGCCTAGTGCCTTGGGGACATAGAGGTGCCCTCAGTCCCAGCCTTGCCCTCCAGGAGCTGACAGTCCAGCCAGCTGGGCCCAGAAAAGACACCTTGCTAGAGGCTCGCCCTGTTATCTTAACAGTTACTTCTTCAATAACATGCACAGCTTCCCCACATCCTGCCATCAAATCACTGCCAAGGTCATCATGGGTTTAGTGACACCCTCCATCCCTCATCAGCTCTGTCTTCTTGCCCCTAGGGCCCTGGTCCTTCGTTCAGGCTGCTGGACTAGGCGCCGGGGAGGTCACTCCCACTCTCCCACTCCTGTGAAATGGTGGGAACATGACTGCCTTCTCTTGGGCACCCACCACTGGGATCTGTGGGCCCCTCCCTGAGCCTTCACAGGCTCTCCTGGCTTCCGCAGGGAAGAGAGAAAAGTCTTAAGAACGAGTTGCTTGCAGGAACCCACCTCGAAGAGCAGCAGGGAGCAGTTTGCAAGACGACACGAGGAAAGGTGTTTCCTAGTCTTTCGCCTGCTGTTATCCCTTGAATTTCTGCTGATGCGTCATGGGTCCTGGTCCCCTCTCTATGCTGGCCTCCTTGAAGCCACAAGGCACCCTCATTCTTTCCCCGCCCCTTCCTCACCTGGTACATATACCAGGTTAAATTAATGCTTGAGGAAATAAATCCTCCCAAGACCATCTAGCAAAGTCCCGCCCCCCAGTGACTCAGAGACCCTGCTGCATCTAGTCTCTCCAACTGGAGGTGTCAGGCAGGCGAGCCCAGAAGGGTAGGTGATGGCTCCCGCACCTGCAGAGCCCCTCAGGTCATTGCTTCTGTGTGCCCAGAGGTTCCCAAGCAGAGCTGTCAAGGAGGCAGGTTCCAGAAGGGCTGGGAGGGCAGGGACCAGTCAGATCAGATGGCTGCACCTGGCTCAGGTGAGCTCCTAGCCCAGGCCTTGGGCTGGTGCCAGTCCTGGGGCAGGTGTGTTGACAGTCCCAGCAGCTGTGGCTGGCCCAGTCCTAGAGCCACTAGCCACAGAGAGGGTGTGGGGTTTCATCCTCCACTGCAGCCACCTTCCCCAGACACCCCAAGTTGGCAGTGAGGCAGGGCCTCTTCCCTTATGTCCTCGAGCTGAGTCCCCCAGGTCTTCCATCCAGATCCCAAACATCGGCTGTTGCTTTGGCTGTGGGCGCTGGGCTGATCCCTCGTGGTGGGAATGGCAGTCATCACCAAGAGCTTCTTCAGTCCGTGTGCCTCCAGGTGCCTCTCAGTCAGCAGGGTCGGTGGACCGGCCAGGGGGCTACCACGGCCGCCAGAGGCCTGGGCGACAAGGTGGCGCAGGCGGCGAGGGCATGGGGGCGGGCGGCGGGGAGGGTAAGGGAGGGCCACAGAAGTCCCCAGCGCTCCCGCCGTCAGGGGTGGCGCCGGCCGCCCTCCGCCGCAGATGCTCCAACAGGCGAGCGCTCACGGCAGGCTCCAGGACGCGGCAGGCTGGCAGCACGCGGGTCAGTCGCTCCAGGCAGGCGCGGTAGCCCTCGCGGTAGCTGTCCGGGGGCGCTGCGGGAGGAGAAGACTGTGAGGCGTGGGGTGAGGCGCGGGACGAGGGGCGCGGGGCAGGGCTGGGGCGGAGTCACTCACTGGGCGCTGCCCGGGGGCAGGAGGACGCAGGCTGGTCCTGCAGGAAGCGCACGGTCATTTCCAGGATATCCGCCTTCTCCAGCTTAGAGTAGCGGGAGCTCTGCACCCGGCCACCAAGGGAGAGTGACAGAAAAACGGACAACCAAAATACATCTCTGGCAGGCTGCCTGAGCACCGCGATCTTGCCAGAAGCTGGGTGCCCGGCGCGCAGCGGTCCACGGTGGGTCGGCTGCTCCAGGCCAAACGCATCGGGGTTCTGCCTTGGGCGACGCGCGGAGCCCCCTCGCCGGTTCCTGGGGCAGAGGCACCTCGGCCCGCCCGCCCTCCTCGCCCTGCGTCCCGGGACCCCCAACCCCAGCCCCTCAGTGCCCCGGCACTCACCTCCCTGCCCAGCAGCGGCAGGATGAGTCCCTTGAGCTGCTTCAAGCTCTCGTTGATGCGCGCGCGGCGGCGCTTCTCCAGCAGCGGCTTCAAGCTCTACGGGCGGACACCAAGGCCGCGGTAAAGCGAGTCGCAATCTAGCCCCTAGTCCCGGGCGCTCCGCCCCAGTCCCAGTCCCCAGCTCCTACCTTACGAAGTTCTGCCGCATCTCCCGCCCTCCGAGGCAGCCCCATGCTCCGTGGCGAAGCGGCGCCGCTGCGGGCCGGGTGCGTGAGAGACGCGCGCCCGCCTCCACGCAGAGCAGAGACCCGAGTCTGGGAGGGAAGTCACAGGAGGGCGCGGCTCCAGCGGGCGCCAGTGGAGAGCGCGCCACGCCCGCAGCCCGGCTTTAAAAAGGCGGTGTTACCCGCCCCGCCCCGCCCCGCCCCGCCCCGTCCCGCCCCGCAGAGTCAGGCCGCCTGCGGGTCCCACCTCTCCGCTTTGTTCCTGCGCGTGCTGGAGCTGGGAGCGGGTCGGCAGAGCCCCAGGGATCTCGCTCCAGGCCTCCGCGTCCCATCTGCAGTGGGGTCGCAGGCCCAGGGCACCCCCCCACCCGAGCGCCTGCAGGGGTGTGTGTGTGTGCCATCGCAGCCCTGTCCCGGCGGGCAGGAGGCGCATGCGTGACGCCAGACCTCGCCTTGCTCAGGCTGCGGTCCCTCCTTGTTCAGCGCCTCCTCTGAACTCCGCCCTAGGCTCAGGCAGGGGACCCGGTGGCAGCCAGACCACCAAGACCCAAGACTCAGGGAGCTCGCACGCGAGTTTCTGCTACCAGGAGAGATTCGCCCCGGCAGTTGCTCTGCGGACAGGAGGGTCTGAGCAGGAAGGGGAAACCGAGGCCCAGGGAGAGGTCTCAGCTTGGTCAGGTCCTGGCCGCTGAGAGCTGGCCGAAGCTGGACTAGGCCTCGGCCACTGGACTGCCTGGCCAGGGTTCCCCTTCCTCGGTTTTGAATGGGGAAACTGAGGTCCAGAGAAGACCGGGTAACCCAGGAGCCCTCGGAACTCATTTTCATTTTAACTGGCTCCAGCTCCGGTTCCCACTCGTGGGACAGGCGGGCGGTTGTGGGTGCCGGCTCTCCGCTGCCCGCTTTGGCCCCAGCAGCCGCTGGGCCCGCCTCCTCACCGCGTGGCCGTTGCTGCAGCAAACTGGCTGGGCGTCCTCGGCCCATCTGCTCGGCGCCGCCCTCCCCCAACCGGCTGGCGGGGCAACGGCCACCATGCCCGGAAGGTACTGCGGACTGCCCCGCCAACCCACTGGGCGGACGGTGGGCGGACCCACCCAGCTAGGCCTGGAGGAGGCACCGTAGAAGACGCAGAGCCGGGAAGACGCTGTCCAGGGTGCTGAACACATCCACCCCACATCCTCCGCTCGCCCCAAGTCCTCCTGCCACGTGCTTCCCCAGCAGGTCCCAAGAAGACAAGCGTGCCCATCAGGAAGGGGCTCCGAGCAGCCTGGGTGAGAGGGAGCGTGGGCTACCGTACCCGTCTGCCACGCAAAGGGCCAAATGGCCACCATTTATGAAGCATGTACTGTGTGCCAAGCTCAGGGCCAAGAGCTTTTTGGCTCTACCCTCCATTAACTCCCATAACGGTTCTAATTATGAGAATATATCATTCAATGCATTATCCCAGCAGGGCCTGGGGGTTCTTCAGCCCCTGTTCACCTTGCATCTTTGAGCCCAGGGTACCTATGTGTCAGCCCCCTCCAAAGTAATTAATTATTATTCTTTAAGTCTTCAGAAAAAGACTTTGTGCATCACTTATTCATGTCCTACATGTCACCCCTCCCCACCCCAGCCACACACACTGGCTCAGTTCTGTGCCCACAAGCCCACCCTGCACCAACGTCTGCATTCTTGCCGAGAGTCCATGATACTAGCTCCCGGGGAAAGGCGCTGAGAAAGAAGGCTCCTCCTAGAACACCCCGTTGCATGCCTGTGGACCACCATTTTAAGACTTGAAGGCAGGGGAGCAAACTCTCTTTTCAGGGCCAGTTACCTCAGATTTTTTGTTTCTCCTCCATTCGCCCATCGCTGCGAAGGATTGACCAGGTAACCTACCTTTCCTTTCAACCAAAAGATCCTGAGGGGTTTGCTGGTTACCAATAAGGAGTCATTTATAACCTGGGGAACTTAGGTCAGACAACTGCAGGGGCAAAGTGTGGGGGTTCAGGCTTTAGGGAAGTTGGGGGCACCCAGGATACAGTGAGGACACACTCTACCCCTGGGCCCTCCCTGAACAGTGTTCAAACGGGCACTTTCCACATACTTGGCAGATGGCCTGAGCCCAGCAAAAGTATGAGAGGAGACCTTTTGTGTTGGGGAGTCCCTCAGGTGACGTCTGGAGGGTGGGAAGCAGCGGGAGTGCAACGGGCAGAGGGAAGGAGAGCACAGCAGCCACGGCTAGTGTCTGCCCCCTCCATTCGCATCACCTCAGACGAGATGTAAAAAATCAAAACAAACAAAACCTCCCTGTGCCTCGGTTTCCCCAGATTTATCATTGAGATAGTGCTTGGACCTGTCTCATAGCATCGCTGTGGGGATTAAATATGCCAGTGAAGCTTGGCATCGTGCCTGGTAAGCCGTAGGACTGCCATCAATGTGTTCTGGCTTGTATGGGTTCTCTGGAGCTGCTGGGGAGGACCGGTGGGCCCAAGGGAGTCCAGAGAGGACAGAAAAGGTCTGGATCTCAGCCTGAGTCTGAGCAGTGTCCTTAAAGGACTCTGAGTAGATGGTCAGCAAGGATGGGTGTTTACACATGACTTTTATGGAGATGTCCCTATAGGCAGGGGCTCAGGGACCTGTTGCCTTACCTAATGCCATAGCAGCATCAGCACAAGGCTCCCAAAATGACAAAATCATGCAATAGATGAGGGTGTCCAGAGCCAGGGGTGCCATCTTGGAAGTGAAGGACCTGAATTGCAGGACATGATTTTCATCATGGAGACACAGAGGAGGGGTGCCCAAGATGAGCCATTTCATCTCTTCGTCACTGCAGCTCTCAGGGTGCGCCTGCAGCTGGGTGAGCTAGAGAAGGGGTAGCTCCAGCGGGCATCAAGAACCAGGCAAAGTATGGAGGTTATCAGGATAAGACTCCTTCCTCCCTTTATCCTCAAACCACGAAGTATGGGTCCCAGACCCCAGTGGCCACAGGTCCCATGAAGGGAGCAAGGCCAGTCTGGCTGGTAGAAGTCCCTGGAAACCCACCCCAACACACAGGCACAGCTGCTCTGGTTTACTGGGCGCCTTGGAGCTCCGAGGCCATCACACATGGCGCCACCAAGTGGCGGCGGCGAAACGGCGTCCGTGGCAGCCGCACAGTCCCACATTAGGACTTCCACGATTCCTGAAAGCAGCCTCATTCTACAATTCAGCGCCGCCCTGCGCTGGGAGGGCTGGGCGCTGCGTGAAACGGTCCAGAATCAGGCTCTCCAGTGAGGGGGGAGAGTGGTGGGGGAGTGGGAAAGGAAGGGCACAGGCTGTTTCAAGGTCTCCACGCAGTCACAGGATGTGTGGACTGCCTTCACACCGCTACACAGCCCCCACCTTCCGGCAGCTTTCCCTGGTGTCCAGCCGGCTGTGCCTCCCTCCAGCTCCCAGGAAGGGATTCTGGCCATGCAGGCAGGGCGGTTGGGTTCACGGATGCTCTTCGGGCCCACTGCCCTCCCCTGGGGCCTTCCTTTGCCCTCTGGGAGGGGCCCCGGCCCTGCTCCCCTGGGGACTGCTCCGGCATCTCCCACTGACCTCGGCCCCTGCATCCGCGCTTTCCTTTCTCTTCGTTTGACAGCCCGGGGCCCTCAAGTTCACAGTTAACTGCTCCCATCCCAGGCGGCAGCTCTGGGTACTCGCTGAGCCCACCGCTCTAAACCCAGAAATCCGAGCGCACCGGGCATCTCTCGCCTTTCCTCTCCCCTCCCTCCCTCCCTGCCTCCGTACTGGGCGCTCTGGGGCGCCTGGAGGACCTCAGGTCTGAGAGCACAGCACCCGTTATACCCACTGGGGCCTAGAGCGAGGGCCCCTCGAGACTTGTTAGGCCGCCTCGTGCCGTTGGCCTCTGCCCTGCCGACCCCTGACACAGCCCTGGGCACCTCCTCCGATGGACCTTCCCCTCACCACCCTCGTAGCCCTACGGCTCTCTCTCTATCACTCGTTTTCCCGTTCCGATGACACTTGTCACTTTCTCGAATTTGCGGTAATTGTCTGCTGGCTTGTGTCCCCAGTGACTGGAACAGCATGTAGCGGGCACCGCGCTGAAGAACAGGTCCGTCCGCGGGCTCGGTTCCCCAGAATCGAACCCAGTTTGGCCACCCCCCGGGGTCTCCGTTTTTACGTGAGGTAATTTAGGAGAGAAGTCCCTGGGCGCACTGGCGTCTGTGGCCGGAGTCCGCCCCCCCCCCCGCCCCGCGCGCGGCCACCCTGTCGGCGGGGCGGGGCGCGCGGCGGGCTGGGCGGGACCCGGGCGGTGCAGGGGGCGGGCCGGACGCTTAAGCCGGGCGCTGCGGGGCCCGGGACCCAGAGCGCCGCGAGGGCGGAGCGGAGCGCGAGGCGGTACGCGGCGGAGGCCAGGTCGGCAGCCGCTCCGCCTCCCACGCGCAGGGCTCCGACGGCCGCGCTGCGGACTCTCCCGGTGCCCGAGGACCCGCGCATGGCGCCCGGGGGAGCACGCTGAATGCTGCGCGCTGGGCGCAGCACCGCGGGCGGTAAGATGGCCCTGGAGCAGGCGCTGCAGGCGGCGCGGCAGGGCGAGCTGGACGTGCTGAAGTCCCTCCACGCCGCCGGCCAGCTGGGGCCCTCGCTGTGCGACGCACTGGACGCGCTGCCGGTGCACCACGCGGCCCGCGCTGGCAGGCTGCACTGTCTGCGCTTCCTGGTGGAGGAGGCCGCCCTGCCCGCCGATGCCCGTGCGCGGAACGGAGCCACGCCGGCCCACGACGCCGCCGCCACGGGCCACCTCTCCTGCCTGCAGTGGCTGCTCTCGCAGGGCAGCTGCAAGGTGCAGGTGGGTCCGCGCCGCTTCCCGGCCATCCTGGGGCTTCCTTCCCGGGAGAGAATGCTGGCCTGGAGCCCCCACCCTGACCCCTCTGCCTCAGCTCAAGGGCGGGTGAGGTTGGGTATCTCTCAACTGAACCTGCTTTGGAGCCCCTTCGGAGGGCTTGGGGTGAGGGGGCTCCTGGGTTGAGAGTGCCTGGGTAGATGCCCCGGCAAGCCTTGGGCGCCGCTCAGAAGAGCTCCCAGGTGATGGGAGGCCAGGAGGGCTAGTATTTGATCTGGGGGTGGGGGGGCAGAGCACTGATCCAGGGAGTCCCAGAGAGTGGGCCAGAGCTCTGAGGACCTGTACACAGAACCAGAAGCCCATGTCCTCCAGGATCAGGTCTGGAGAGCGGTGGGCAAAGCTCACCCCAGGCTGAGATGCAGGTGTCCCTAAGGCTAGGGCATAGGGGAGAGGCAGTGGGCCTGGTAAATGGGGGCATCTCCGGCACCAAAGCGGACTCCTAGACATCAACCTCTTCTGGCCTCTGCTCCAAGTTGCTTCTCCAGCCCAACCTGAGTCTTCCTGCCCCAAGACCCTCCGTGGTCTCTCTTGGTGGCTCCCAGGCTGGTGTAAGCCTGGCCCCTCCTGAGCTGGAGGGGAAGACAGCTCAGTCTCGGATGTATAGCTCTCCTGCTGGAGACAGAGGACCCAACAGGTCCTAGGCCTGGGGACTCGGGATTGCCCCTTCCCTCCTGGACCCGCCAGTCCATTGGGGCACAGACAGCAAATCCACAAGCTGGAAAGCAAAGCAGGTACCATCAGGTGCTGCTGGGCCATGCAGTGGGGAGTATCAGGGATTGTTTTGGGCAAGGTGGCCAGGGAAGGCCCCTCTGAGGAGTGACCTCTGAGAGGGGTCCTGGCTGATGAGAAGGAAGTGGCCAGGTGACAATCAGACAGTTCCAAGCACAAGGAACAAGATGTGCAAAGCCTTGAGGCAGACACATTCTTGTCCTGTTGCAGAGGCAGCAAACAGTGGGATGAGGGTGGGAGAAGCCACCAGGGCCAGGTCCTAGAGGGTCTGCTAGGCTGGACCAGACGATGTTCTGGTCGCTGGGGAAAGCCAGTGGATGGAGGAACCAGAACTGATTTGTCACTTAGCAAGACCACTGGGTTCATCAGATGTGGAAGAGGTGGGGGTGACTGAGCTGGCTGGCTGTGCTCTAAGGATGGCCAGACCCCCACCCCCACCTTTCTCCCTCAGGACAGCAAGGCCCCCCTTCCACCCTTCTTGGGAGGTGGCCCGGCCCCTTATCTCCTGCCTGGCTCTGTTATCAGAGTTCCTGGCACGTGGTCCATGCCCACTCTTTTGGGAGGTGGCATGCCTCCCCGATCCGGGTGTCTGGGCTTGGCTAGAAGCCTCCCTGGCCACTGCAGAGGATGTGGCCTTGTGCCCAGCTTATCAAGTCTCCCGCCCTCAAGCCCCAGCAGGCGTGGGCGCTGGGGGTGGAAGTGTGTGTGGGGGGGATGACCTCGATCCAGCTCAGCCTAGAGAGATAAGCAGATTGAAGGTGCAGGCCACTGCACGTGAGGCTCCTAGGGTCTACACAGCTGTTAGAGCCTTGAGAACAGGCCAAAGCCCATCGTTCTGGGGCTCTCTTCTTACTGCCACCTCCCTCCCAGAGCCAACAGGACCCCCTGGAGCTTCAGACCCCCCCAGTCGCCAGGCCGGTGGGAATCAAGGGCCTGGGCTCAGGGGACGGACCGAACCAGTCTTCCGGTCCGCCCGGGTATTCCAGCATGCAGAGGGGGCCCACTGTCAGCCTCGGCTTCCTGGGCTGTTTACCCTCTGCTTCCCTTTGCCTTACTCTGTGCTCTCTGACTCCTTCCTGGCTCGATAGCCAGGTCGCTCGCCACCTGTCCCCACAGCCTGATATGACTTACAGTCGTGCCCTGGGCCCCAGACCCTCGGCCCACTCTTTTCCTCCTCGTTCCTTATAGGAGCCTCCGAGGTTCTCCTGCTGCCTCGGCCACACCTGTCCCCACAGGGCCATCTCTTCCCTGAGTCTAGCCAACCGTGCCCACGTCTCATTACTGCCCCAGCCCTTCCTCGTGCCCCAGTCCAGCTTCCTGCCCACCTCCGTCATCCCCCATACTTGGTGCTGGGAGCCCGTTCCGTTCTAGAACCCATGCCCACTCTCCCAAACTCGCCGACCAGCCTCTGAGTCCTGACTTCTGGGTTCACGGTGATCCTCCTTGCCCAGGTCACATAAGCAGCACCTGCCAGCCTCCTCCCACACACACCTAGATGATCTTAAGATGATACATTCAGCACTTCTGGGCCCAGACTATTGCTGCACCCCCTCTGGGGTGCTTGAGAGAGGGTCTTGCCCAAGCCCCTCCCAGAGGCTGCCTCTAGTGCACATGCACAGATACCACCCCTGGCTGACTGCCGAGGTTCTGCCCGCTGCCTCCACAGGGCAGGAACACGGAGCAAGAGCACAGCCTGTTCCCTGGGGGAGGGAGCAGGGAGTCTGCTGGGGGTGGGGGGCAGTTCTCTGCACTGAGATTGGGTTGTTGGAGGTGAACCAAGCTGGAGGCCACTTCCCATGTGACACCTGGGGAGGGGCACAGGAAGGGGGTAAAAGTTGGACGCAGGGGGGCAGGGGTTGCTCCCCACAGTCCTCCTGCCAACCTAGTGCAGCACTGACAGCCCACCCTTCCTGGCCCGGCAGCTCTCACTCGCTCATTCAGGCAGTCCCTGAGCACCTGGGTGACAGGCAGGGTGGCTCTGGGCCAGAAGCTAGGACAACAAGGGTGCCACATCCTGAAAGCCTCCTTCGTGTGGGCATGTCACAGTCGTGATCTGCAGTTCTCAGAAAGCCCACCATGGATGGCGTGGTGATGCCACTTGCAGACTGAGGTGCAAAGAGCGCTAGCTAGGTGCCCGAGGACAGAGCTGCCCCAGGGGCTGGTGGGATGTGGGAAGCCATCTGAGCCAGAGATGGGGCAGGACAAGACTTCAGGACTAATGCGCTCTCCTTCCACAGGACAAAGACAATTCTGGTGCCACAGTACTGCATCTGGCTGCCCGCTTCGGCCACCCCGAGGTGGTGGACTGGCTGCTGAGTCACGGCGGTGGGGATCCCAACATGGCCACAGACACGGGCGCCCTGCCTATCCACTATGCTGCCGCCAAAGGGGACTTCCCCTCCGTGAGGCTTCTCATCGGGCACCACCCCGAGTAAGGACACCCTCCTCAGGGGCCCCTGGGGATGCCTGAAGCTGTCATAACCCTCCAGCGCTCTAGGGGAGCGACTACCCCAGTGGCCAGAGGGCCAGGCCAGAGACAGCCCCTACCCAAGCTGGCAGGCTACCCACAGCCACTTGCCCCAGAACTCTGCACACGCAGCTGCACGTGGTGGCCTGGGCACGCAGGCTAACATCGCCTGCTCCCCTCTAGGATTCTTACCAGCCTGTAGCCATGGCTCCCTCTAGCTCTGGCCTGTGCTGGTTTGCAAGACTGTTCTAAGGGGAGCGGGGTGAGGAGGCGGGAGCATCTCCTAGACCCCTAGTCAAGAGAATAGTGGCGGAGGAGTGGCAATTATCCAGCAGTGAAGGGAGAGGGCTGCCCACCCAGACGCCCACCCCACCTCCATCCCCTCCCAGGAGTGGCTCATCGCTTCCTGTAGCCCCTCAGCCCATGCCCACCAAGGTGGTGGGGCTCCCGGACCTCCGGGGCCCTTGGCCTGAGCGGCTGGCCTGAGAACGCAGCTGATCAGTGGGCTGCAGCATCCCAGGGTGGGGAACGTGGAAAAACGGGGCTCGATGAGAAGCAGGGGCGTCACAGGGGACCCTGGGGTAGGGAGGGAGCCAGATCTTAGGTGCGGGTGCGGGGAGAAGGGAGTCCTGGGGGAAAGCCATACAGACCCTGTCTGGAGTGGGACAGCAGTGGCCCCAGGGACCTGATAGATGGGGACTCTGACCAGTGACCTTTGTCAGTCTGAGTGGACTGTCAGCCTAGTATATAAGCAGCGACAGCTTGAGGAGGAGGGTGGCCACCAAGTGAGAGGTTCCGTCCACTGGCCTTCCTCCTGGGGGTGCCTGCAGGGCCACTGGCCACCAGGGAGCAGGCAGGAGGCTGGCCTGGCCCCATGGACTCATGACAGGGTGGCTGCGGCTGGCAGCTTCTTGGGCCCAGGCACATCGGCATGGATGAAGGGCAGCCCTGAGGCCCCCAGCTTGGGCTGCAGTCATCTCACTAAGCAAGGGGTTTCCTGGTTCGGTTAGTGGGAGACCAGCAGGTGAGCACCCCACCAAAGCCAGGGGTTCTCTTCACAGACATCCCTGCCAGGTGCCACTTGGTACCACTTTCATGTGAATTCTCTGTTTCTGGACAAGCTAGGGTTTTGGTCAAATCAGAGTCACTGGGATTTAGAGTAGGTGGGTCCCTGAGGCTCTCGAGGACAGGCTCCTGACGCGGTAGCCATGAGCACCCCTGGGGGGCTTGGTCCCAGACTCCGAGTTAGACTCTCAGGTTGGGGAGCCGCCCGCCCCGCCCCCGCCGACAGTGGTGATTCTGCTGCTTCTGTCCCATCTCCTCACTTAACGCAGAGGACACAAAGGTCCTGAGATGGGAGAGATTGGGCTGTGGTCACCCTGCTGCACCTGCCAGCCTCCCTCATCACACATCATGGGTCCACAAAAGCCAGGCTGGTGGCAATGCCAACTTAGCCCAAACGGTGTGAACTGAGGGGGCTTCCGGGCCATCCCTGGAGGTGCTGAGCAGGACCTGGGGTAGGAGGGGTGGGGGAGACCCCGGGCTGAGCCCTGAGCCCCTCCTCGGGGAGAAGCCTGGGCCTTGAATGAGCCACGAGCCCTCTGTGGGCTGGGACCCCAGCCTTGGGAAGCCTCTGGCCTCGGGTGCCCTGACCCCTCCTACGTGCTGGCCATGATTGGGTCCAGTGCTGACTCTATGGCCAGATGGCCTGGGCTGATGAGCCGCCAGCCCCCCAGAGGCCACCATGAATCTTGGGGAGGTGGACAGAGGGCTCTGTTCCCACAGTGGTGTGTGACTTGGCTGATAAGGAGGTGCTTTTGTGTGGTTGCCAGGCTGGGCTCAGGCAGGAGGGGCGGCTGGGAATTGGGGTGGGGCCTGCTGGCAGGGCAGGTAAGGGCCAGTGCCCACTTAGCCTCCTACTTCGGGGCAACTCCTGCTCTCCAAGGCTGGAGACCCCAGGGCAGGGAGCTGGGGACAGGAGAGGCTCAGGCTGCCCTGTGCCGCAGGGCACAATCAGGGGACTCAGGCAGCCTGGCTCCAGAGGCTGCGGCTCCCTCCCACCCATTCTCTCTCGCTCTCATGGCTCTCTCTCTCTCTCTCTCTCTCGCTCTCGCTCTCTCTCGCTCTCTCGCTCTCTCTCTCTCTATATAAAATATATACTCTCCTCTATATATATATATATATACTCTCGCTCTCTCTCGCTCTCTCTCTCGCTCTCTCTCTCTCTCTCTCTTAAACAAACAAATGCTATATATATATATATATATAAAACATAAACATAAACAACAAACAAACAAACAATATATAAACAATATATATATATATATATATATATGGGGCCTTCAGGCCCGCTGTGAAGCCTGTGAATTATTCACAAGGGCTCAGCTCCCTCCTGCAGGTGAGGGAGGGAGGACTCCCAGCCCCACCAGTGGGAAACTCGATCCTGCCCAGGGAGGCTATGGGTGGCCTTGGGCCATGGCAGTGACAAGCTATGGAGGAGCAGGAGGGCTGGACGGCCTCAGGGGAGGGCCCAGCTAATATCAGGCTGCACGTGGGGTGTCAGAAAGGGCTTGAGACCCCAGGAACACCCTGCACCCACCTGCCCACCCCACCCCCAGTCTATCCCAGTCCACTGAGCAAATCCTTCCAGAGGCAGAGGAATTGCCTCAGTGACCTTGGAAGCTGCTGCCCCACGGGGACCCTCCCTCTGAGCCCCCTGCAGAAAGAGGGTCTCTAAGCTGGAGGCACAAAGGCTAGCAGAGGCTGGGCAGGGCTGTTTCAGGCCCTGGGTGTGAGCAAGATGGACCCGGGAGGGTCGTCTCTCCTGGCCAGGAACACCAGGGGCTGGGTCAGGCTAAGAAGCACGAGGAGCAGGTGGCCCCCAGAGCTCCCGACCACCAGCCGGAAGGGGCCTGGGGCCCAGGAACCACCTCGTGCTCACTCTGCAGCTGGAGGGAAGCCCACCCCAGGCTCAGCCGCACCCCTGGTGTGAGCTTCCAGGTCGGGGAGGGCGGGGGCGGGGCTGTGCGCTCTTCCTCGCCTAAGGCCCTGTGCTCTGCCAGTGATAGAGAGCAGGAAAGCCAGTCTGCCCAAAGATTTATATCAGCTCCAGCTCCCTGCAGCTCCCTTCTTTGCCGGAGGCCTCCTCTGCCCCAGGGCAGAGACTAGAAAGTGTCCTGGCCAGGAGTCAGGATAAACTCAGAACAGCTCTGACCTGCTGAGTGCCCGCTGGGAGCCTGGCACCAAGCACTAATCTGAGCCTTACAATCACCCTAGGCAGTAGCTCTACAATCAGCCTATTTTAATGATTGACTCATTGGACTAATGTTTATTGAGCATCTCCTCTGTGCCAGGCAATATTCTAAGTGCCAGGGACACAGCTGTGAATCAAACGAATGTCCCTGCCTCATGGAGCTCACAGATACAGAAAGGGTGTCTGGGAGAGGCCAGATGACTAGCTGAGGTTCCACTGGTTCACAACTGCACCCCGTTTCTGGCTCTGTCTCCCACTTCTGTTCCGGGTCCTAATCCTTCAGGGTCTTTCTAGCTGGGGTCTCATTTTTCCTTTCTAGCTGGGTCTCTAGCGCAAAGCTTCACGGAGCCCGGCTGCTCCCATAGCCCAGCCAGAGGGGTCCAGGCAGGCCCCACGCTGAGCAGGAAGCCTAGCTGCTCACCCCTTAGGGAGCTCCAGGACCTAAAGGGCTCAGTGTCCCCTCAGAAGGCTGGAGACTCTGCCTGGACCTGGGGCTGCCCCCTCCCTGTCAGACACCCGTTTCTGCCACAGGCAGCAGGGGCTCATTTATGCTCAATTACCATCCCCCAAGTCTACCTTTGGTGTTTGCTCAGGGCACTTGGGCAGCAGAGCCTGAGCTGGCATGTCATCACTGGGGACCCGGATCCAGGTGGGGACTCTGAGAAAGGAGAAACCTGTTGGAGTCAGGAGAAGCCCCTCTCAGTGGCTTCTCAGGGCGCAGCCTTTACTGCCACCAGCAGCTCCTGGTCCGAATCTGTCAGGTTACTGGGTGACCGCCCTCCCTGCCCTGCCCTCTTCCTGTCCAGCTCCGCCTGCCTTTGAGAATGCAAATGAGATCCCTGGATCAGCCACAGTCTCCCCACTCACTGTCAGGGAAGGCCACTTCCTCATGATGGCCCAGAGACCCTCCTTGTTCTGGTCCCCCCCCACCTCACCTCCACCTGCTCCCCCATTGCCTACTCTGTTCCACCTGGCCTTGCTGCTCCCCCAACAGGCCAGTGCCCCCTGGCATTCACCGGCTTTCCCCTCTGCCCGGACTCTTCCCCAGAGACCCCTCCCTCCTTTGAGTCCGTGGCATCTACCCTTCTCAGTAAGGCCTGCCCTGAGCCTCCTTCAGATTGGAATGCGCCCCAGGACACACACTCCCTCCCCGTCTTCTGCCTTGTTTTCCCTGGGACCCTTACATTACCTGGCATCACATTCCGTGCGTCTCTGTGCATTCTCTTACCCCCGGTCTCCCTGACTAACGAGAGCCGACTCCATCTTCCTCATCCTGTTCGCCCAGTGCCTGACGCGTAGTAACTGTTTGCTGAGCAAATGAGGAGTCTGGAATCCTGGGCCTTGTCCGGCCCTGCCTACAGCTCACCCTGTGTGACCTCAGACAGGGCTCCCTTCTGGGCCTCCCTGGGCCCACCTGGCAAATGGACCTAACCTGCTCTAGCCGCTGAGGCTAGGTGTGAGGAGGCATCGCAGAGCTCCTGGCCCGGCTGCCCGTCTTCCTCCCTCATGTGGTCATTTGACAGCCGCACCCGAGCACATCCCGAGAGCCGGCCCCGTCAGCACCAGCGACGCGGCAAGCCCTCGCGGCCTTGTGGAGCTGACTTTTCGGGGATGAACGAGGTGACAGAGCAGGGATACCTGCCACATTCGGGGCAGTGCTTGCTTATTTGCATGTGTGTGTGCTGGTTCGCCGTCTGAAGAGAGCTGGCCTCTGACGTTTTCAGTGCTCTGCTTGTCCTCGCATGTGACAGCCTCATGAAGTATGTCCCTGGAATGAATGAATGAAAACGTGCAAGAGACAATTCAAGAGTGACAAGTGAAATGGGTCGTTTGGTAGGAAGTGATGGTGGCGTCCTTGAGATTGAGGGGTTCGAGGAAGGCCTCTCTGAGGAGCTGAGAGCTGGGCTGAGTCCCTGGCGTGGGAGCATGGTGGCTGGAAGAACCGGTCTGGGCGGAGGCCAAGGTGGGGTCAAGCTTGGTCCCCATGAGGACCACAGGGCAGGCCTGGAGGGCCGACAGAGTTGCAGGGAAGTATAGGCTTTGTGAAGTCGTCCAGGTTTGCGGATGGATCGAGTGTAAAGCTAACTGTTCTAGAACCTTCCTCGAATCAGGCTGCATTTCTTCTCAAATGTGGGATCTTTTCAAGTAAGCCGGGAGTCATGGTCGTAGGACAGGGGGAGAGCTGCCAAAGCCTGCATGACCTGTTCCGAGCAGCCTGACCCCATGACAAGATCCAGTCTCGTGGGCGTCGGCTCCTCTCTGCCCTCCCTTGGGGCAGAAATTATTGGCAGTGTGTGGGGGGTGCTGAAAACGCCGTTGGACCTGAGTCTGGTTCTATAGGCAGATCGCTCCTTGTTCCTTGCGGCAAAAATAACAAGCCGGCACCAGCCTTGGACAGAGATGTCCAACAAACCCGTCGAGTAGTCCATGTTTCTTTTGTGTCATCAGAGGGTGACTTGCTTGATAGTTTGTCCATGTCATTTTTTTTTTCCCAAGAGGAAAAAAATATATCACAATTTATGTAATCATTGCTAGAGAGCCTCAGACCTATAAGGGGGTAGGTCAAAGGGCAAGGTGTTTAGACTCCTAGAGCTTGGGCTCCAGGAGGAGGGTGGCATGATGTCCTGTACTGAAATGGGGACAGTGAGGTGCGGGGAGGTTTGAGGAAGAAATGGAGAGGTCTGTTCTAGGCATGGAAAGTTCGAGAACCTTGGTCAATGCATAGACCGACGAGTGGGCAGATGAGGGGGCTGGATGTAGACGGCAGGTCCAAGCTGGAGAGTTGCATGGCATCGGGTCCCGGTGGCCTTTGACCCCAGGAAGTAGATTAATTCACCACGGGGAGAGCAGGTGTTCAGGAGAAGGGGAGGGGCACCTGTCCGGGGGCGGCCAAGTCAGATGCGGATGGGAAAACCACCAGGGTGGGTAGCGTGACCCAGAAGGTGGGTGAGGGGGCTGGCAGGTCAGGATGTAACAGTGGCATGGGAAGCCAGACCCACCTTCCCTCAGAGGAAACATTCAGCTTTGCAAAACTTCCTTTTCCTTCACTCCCAAGCAGCATCGAGAGGCCAGACAATTATGTTGCCCATTTGCCATATGTGGAAACTGAGGCTTAGGAGGGTAAAGAACTCTCCAGGGGCCCTGTGCCGTGAGCTATAGAGTCAGGGTGGTGAGCAGAGGCTGGGGCAAGGGGCAGAGGCTAGGAGATGAACGTTTTCCCCCTGGGCAGTCACAGTGGCTGGAACTTGATGGGCTGGAGCCAGATGGGGTCCCGAGGCCAGAGGTCCCCTGAGACTCCGCCCTTCTCCTCTAGGCAGTGACTCGTGCTTGAACACCCCAGGCCAGCAGTGCCCCACTGGAGGCACAGGGAGGAGGGATCCTAAAATACGACATGGCACGAGGTGCGTGCTGAGGGCTCTCCAAGTCTGTCTTATGCATGAATATTGCCCTCACGTCACGAATGGCTTCAAGAAGCCAAAAAGACAAGAGGCAAGACCATGGCACAGCTTGGGGGTGCTCAGCCATGTCCTTCTTACACTTAGGTCCTTCTCTGCCTCTCTCTCATCGAATGACCTTAGCCCTCTGTGCCTCAGTTTCCCCATCTGTAAAAGGGGAACAATGCTAACACCTACCCCAAATATGTATCAGGTTCATCTCTGCCTGGGACAGAGAAACCTTTTAATAAGTGGTACCTGCTATCACTATTATCAATTATTATTATCACTATTATAAATTCATCTTTCCATCTAAAACCATTCATTTATTTCCTTTGCTTGTCCATATTTCTATAATTTTGCCCAGGGAACATGAGCGTACCTACCCTTCTTGCCTCCAGGCTGAGGTAGAAGAGGGTAAGAAGGCTGGGACCCCCTTGCCCACCTCGGCCCATCAACATATCTGCCCCATGTCCTAGGGCCTCCCAGGCTGGAGTTGTGACTCCAGATTGGGGGTCACGAGTGCCGAGAGTGAAATCCTAATAATTATGGTGATAAGCTCGAACATTTACTGAGCACTTTCGCTGTACCAGTGACTCCGGCTGGGAGTGCCAGCCAGTGGCCGGGTACGAGGCCGTGGGCATGGCTGCCCTCTCCTGCCTAGGTCCTTCTCTGTGACAGCTTCTCAGACTTTCTCAGACCATTCCAGGCTGGCTGGGCATCCCTCGGTCATGGATACCTGCCAAGTAGGATGAGCTGGGAGGGCAGGGCTCCCAGCAGATCTGGTGCCAGAGCTGTGTACATGCCTCGGGCACCCCCAGAGAGAGCCCAGTGGGCCCCAGATGGTGGCCCCCCCGAGCCTCTGATCCCCAGGACCCCAGCACTCGCTGTGCCTTGGTTACGGGGTGAATAATTCAGGCCGCTGAGTGTCGATCATGAAATATTAAATGGGCTGTTACTGACGCACCAGCATGTGAATGCGGGGGGTGGGGGCAACACTGGCACTGGGCTGTGGAGGCTGGTGGCCCCGAGCCAGCGTGCTCCTGAGGAGAGGCGGGCGCATGGGTCTCTGCAACCGTGTGCTGTTGTCGGCAGAACTGGCTTATGGGCACCACTCTGCCCCTGACATGGGTAGGGTAACAGAGGCCAGTGAAACATGGTCCCTGCTCATCCCCAAATGTGCAATGTGCCAGGCTCCGCATCTGCCCCACCAAATGGCAACTGCGTGTGAGGAGGGGCTGCCCACGTCAGGAGGAAGGAGACGACAGGGACTGGGTGCTCGACGGGGGCTGTGGGTGGCCGAGGGTCACGGGTCAGGGAAGTGGACAGAGGCCAAGGTTTTAGGGACAGGGAGAAGTCAGCCAGGAATTTGGAGGGGTGAGAGGGAGGGCCTAGGTCACGTTGGGGGTGACAAGAGGGTGAGTGAATTGGCAGATGGAGAGGAGCGGGTGGCCTGGTGCCAGTGGTAATGGACAGAGGGGCTGGCGATTGGGTGAGGGAGAGAGGGCGGGAGGGCGGGTGTGGCTGGAGCATGTGACTGATGAAGTGAGTGGATAGCTGGTGGAGGCAGATGGGTGAGAGGATGTGAAGTCACATGAAGAGCTGCACTTCCTTGGGCATAGCAAGCTGATCCAGCACAGTAGGAAGAAGCCCCTACCCTGAGCTTGGAATCGGTGGGGCAGGCCGTGGGAAGCTCCTGGGTCTGGGCCTAGATTGTGGCTCCACCTAGTGCCCAATTCTGGTAACTGCATCCTGGGCCATCTGCACTTACTGTGAAGTCATAAAAACTGAGGCTCCTCCAGTGGCCAGGCCAGCTCCCCTATTCCCCAGCAGTACTCCACCGCATGGGGCTGGTTCCCTGTTCCCCAGTTAGGATCCTTTTGTGGGAGCTGGGGAACTGGGAAGAGGGGCACTGACAGCTGCAAACTAGGCCCCAGGGAAGCCCCAAGGAGTGAAGAGATGGAATGCTTCTCTGCCCCTGAGTGCCTACTGTGCGCCAGGCGCTGCATCACACAGACAGATGTGCAGTCACATGCCACTCACCAGCTGTGTGACCTTAGGCATGTCACAGCCTCTGAGTCTCAACTGCCTCTGTGCAAATGAGAATGACAGTAGATCCCAAGTTAGGGTATTCAGTGAGAACCAGCCCGCTAATACAGCACATGAAAGAGGTCAGCGAATGGTGGCCACCTGCAGGGTTGCTGGATTACCTAATAATCCAGGCATTACTAGGGTAGCCAATTGAATTTTAATTTCCAATACAAGACAAATCATGTTTTAGTATATCTTATACAATATTTGGGATATACTTATACTTTAAAAATGATTTGTTGTTTATCCGATATTCAGATTTAACTGGGCATCCTGTGTTTTACCTGGCCACCCTGCCACTCTGGCCCCCTGGGGACTCAGTGTTCTGGAGGAATCAGGGGCCAAAATCAGTTATGGTCAACCTGGTATGACAGGTAGTCCACAGGGTGGGCCCAGGGCACCATGGGCCACAGAAGCAAGAAAGGCCTGCTCTGCCTGGGGGAACCAGGGCAGGCCTCACGGAGGAGGCATCCGTGCTGTCTTAAAGGGGGAGGAGGGAAGGGCATTCCAGACAGAGGGGGGACATAATCAAAGGCATAGAGGGCAGACAGCAGGTACGGGGACTTACAGCGACAGTCAGTGTGGCTGAAAAGGTAGGAAGATGCCAAGTCACCATGTCCTCCTACACCTTGGTAAAAAGGAAGGCTATTTACTGAGGGCAGGGACAAGCCCAGTCCGATGTGCATTATAGAAAAGAGGCTGCTGGGGGAGGGGGCGAGCCAGAGAGGTCCCCTGAGCGAGGCTGGCGCAGGCATGGGTCCAGAGGCTGTCAGGAACAGCGGGACCTAGCGACTAGGCCCTATCCGACCCACCAGCCAGCCTCCGGAGCTCCCCAGAATGGGGCGGGCGCTGAGAGCCTATGCGGGTGTTTCCTGTCCGCAGGGGAGTGAATGTCCAAACCAAGAATGGTGCCACCCCCCTGTATCTGGCGTGCCAGGAGGGCCACCTGGAGGTGACGCAGTACCTGGTGCAAGAGTGCGGCGCGGACCCGCATACAAGCGCCCAGGACGGCATGACCCCGCTGCACGCCGCGGCACAGATGGGCCACAGTCCGATCATCGTGTGGTTGGTGAGCTCTGGGACGGGACGGGGCGGAGCCCGGGAGGGGACCTGGCCTGCATGGGACGGGGGCGGGGCCCGGAGCCCAGCCCCTGCCCCTCTTTCCCCCGCCCCCTCCCGCGCAGGTGACCTGCACCAATGTGAGCCTGTCGGAGCGGGACAAGGACGGCGCCACGGCCATGCACTTTGCGGCGAGCCGCGGCCACGCCAAAGTGCTCAGCTGGCTCCTGCTGCACGGCGGCGAGATCTCGGCGGATCTGTGGGGCGGGACCCCGCTGCATGACGCCGCGGAGAATGGGGAACTGGAGGTGAGGGCGGGGCCGGGGGCGGGGCCTTAGGCGGGAAGCGCGGGCGCCCTCTGCTGGCGCCGCGCTCTCAGTACAGCCCTGCCGCCGCACTGGGGGCCGGGCTCGCGGTCTGGGGTCCTCACTGCTTGCCCCCTGCAGTGCTGCCAGATCCTGGTAGTGAACGGTGCGGAGCTGGACGTCCGCGACCGCGATGGGTACACGGCCTCCGACCTCTCGGAATACAATGGCCACAACCACTGCACCCGCTACCTGCGCACCGTGGAGAACCTGGTATCACCTGGGCGCTGCTCCCTGCGTTATTTCACCCCCCCACCCCACCCCTCCCTCCCTCCAGAGGTAGGTGTCGTTATCCCTTTTACCACCAAGGAAGCTGAGGTTCGAGGATGCGAAGCCCCTTGCCTGAGGTCACACAAAGAGTAAGGGCCCTAGACCATTAACTCACGTGACCTCTTAGCTCAGCCCACTGACCCCCGAGGAGTGGGGGTGGGGGCAAAAAGGCCAACGATACAACCAGCGTCATCCTGATAAGAACGAAGGCACAGAGAAATCACAAGACATACGCTAAGGGGAAGAGTCCAGTTCATTCAGCTGGCCACGGTCCACATGCATAACTCATTTAATTCTCACCGCCATCCACTGAGGTAGGTAGTGTTATGGTCCCATTTCACAGGTGGGTAAACTGAGTCTCAGGAAGACCCAAAGTCACATAGCAGCCTGGCCTAGAGCCACCTCTGTTGACCATATGCTATACGTTTACTTTGGGGCTTCTCTATAGCTAGAAACCTGTTACTCATTTAAAGTGATTTCATTATGGTTACACAGCTGTGAAGTAAGCCACTGGAACTTGTGCTCAGGTGTGGGTGGCTCCAAGTCCAAGGTCTGCCTCATCTGGTGTAATGCCTGCTTTGAGGCGAGGGGGTGGGCCTCACGGGGGCCTGCGTTAGGACACTGACCAGCTCCAAAGGCCATCCTGGCCATGAGAGGAGCTGCAAAATGGGGCCTGGAGAAGACAAGGTGAGATGGCCCCCTGCCGGAGGCTGTCTGCCCTGCCTGTGAGCACATGGGGGGACCCTGGTTCTGGGGACTCCGGGGCACAGCAAGGCCCGGGGGTCAGAGAGTACAACTAGACCTGAGGAGAAATTTTCCCCAGAAAGGGCCACCCAGAGAGAGCAGTGGTCCAACAGGTAGTGAGCTCCCTGTCACCAGGGTAAACAAGCAGGAGTAAACACTGTGAAGGACATTTCCTCACCAGAAGTGAATTCCTTCCAGCTGAGAGAGTCTGTGACTCTGTTGGCAGGGGGTGTGGGTGGCACAGAGCCCCAGTCACTTCCATCACCTCCCGACAGCAACTGCTGGCAATAAGCAACAAGCACCATTCCTTGAAATCTGACTCCAGCGGGTATCCTGTCTCATGCTTTATAGTATAATCTCAGCTAATCTTCACAGTAAATTAGTACTAACAGTTGACACATAAGGCATTTACTGGCCACCATGCCCTGACACTCCACTGACTTTTCAAATCTTTTCATGACCTAATGGGGCAGGCAGTCTTGTTATCCTATTTATAGATGGAAGAACTCATGTACAGAAAGGACAAGTAACTTGCCTAAGGTCACGTAGTGAGTAAGTCGGAGAGGTAAAATTCGAAGGCAGAGACCCAGGTTGCAGAGCTCACGACCCTAACGGCTGTTGTCTGTGGGGTCAGGCCCGGCACTCCCAGTGCCCATTGCTGCTGGCCAAGATAAAAGCACCTTCAGCTGACCCTCCTCCCATCTCAGCCCCTATGGCTCCCCTTAGCTCATGGGGTAGGTAGCAGGACCGGCTCCCCTAAATTGGGTGGGGTGTGGGAACTCTGGCCCCCTTACCCAGGCGGGCCCAGCGGTGGCAGTGACAGATCCCAGCCACAGAGGATGCTGGCCCAGAAAAGGCAAACAGTCCCTCAGAGTCCCTAATGAAGAGCCAATGAGAGTGGCTGCCAAGCTGTTACCTGGTGCCGGGCCTGCCTCCCACTCCCGGGGGGCCTGTGACACTTCTTGGGCAGGGAGGGGGCATGGGGCAGGGAGGAGCAGGCCTGGGCAGAAGCAGCGAGCGAGCAGGCTTGCCAGCAGCAGGGCCAGCATGGGCAACGTAAGCAGGACCCCCGCCCCCGCCCACTACCACGCCAGGAGGGTCAGGCCTGTGGGCAGGGGAACCCACAGTGGTGGGGGACGGGTGGCTCAGTAGCCTCGGCTCGGGCTGCCCACCTCACTCAGCCGGGCCACCCTAGGCTTCGCCCTTTCCCCAAGGGCCCCATCGGGAGACAGAGACTGAGCTTTGCCCAGTCGGGCCAGGAGAGACAGGGGTTGCTAGCCAGGAAGTGGGGGATCAGTCGTTCCTGCAAGTTGTGGGGGCTCTGCACCTCTCCCCTGCCCCCAGTTGCTGCGAGCTCCCTCCCCACAGGCCCGCTGCAGCCCAGGCCCTCTGCCGCTGGATGAGGGATGAGAAGGTCACTGCCACACAGTTCTCCCCTTGGGGCCCCGCCCAGCTCCCCTCGTCTCTCAACTCTCCTGAGCAGGGAGGGGCCAGGTGTAGGAGTTTCCCAGGAACCCCTGGTCCTGCAGCTGGCGGGGGGGAGGGGCGCTGGGCTTGAATCTCAGCCTAGGAAGCTCCCTAAAGACCTGCCATGATGAGGAAGGGAGCCCCAGCGCGGGCAGTGGCTTGGCCGAGGTCACACAGCGAGGGCATGCCTGAGCAGGACCCCGGCCCAGAGTGTGCCGGTCCTTGGGGCTGCTTGTCCTCAAGGCCTCCCCACTTTCTGCTCAGAGCGTGGAGCACCGCGTGCTGTCCCGGGATCCATCGGCTGAGCTGGAGACCAAGCAGCCTGACTCCGGCATGTCTTCACCCAACACCACCATGTCGGTCCAGCCGCTGAACTTCGACCTCAGCTCGCCCACCAGCACCCTCTCCAACTACGACTCCTGCTCCTCCAGCCAGTCCAGTAGCAAGGGCCAGCGCCTCCCACGGGGTGAGTGGGCCGGGCGGGAAGAGGGGGGAGGGAGAGCAGACTGGACCCAGACGCCAGGGCTGTGATCCAGGCCCACTCTGCCCGCAGCTGACGCCGGAGACTGCCCAGGTCACCGGGAAGAGACAGACACTGGTTCTGGTGAGAGACAGGTGACACTCGTGCTTGTGTGCCCATCACAAACATACACGTATATCCACACACACTCTCCCCCTGACAAAACCCCGCACACAATTCGATATCCTTACTCGTACTTGCACAAACTGTTCCCCAGACCTTACGCACACCTACCCACACTCAAGAATGCGCACTTGTACACGTGCACACACAATATACAGATATGAATGCACCCCCACAGTTGTGCAGATATATGCACACGCCTACACTACAAACGAGCACACAAGTCTCCATTCCATACACGCACCCCAAGTCCACCGACCAACGCGAACACGTTTATAAATACAAAGAAGCGTGTGTACACACTCACAGACACGCACGAAAGCACAAAGGCGCAGGCAGAAGCCAGGCACGCATGCGCATAAACACTGACCACGGCCTGAGCACGGCCGTCTGTCCGTTTGTGATGCCTGCTTCATGCCACCAGGTGGTGGCCTCAGAGATGGCCAGGTGTCCTGCAAAGATCAGGCGTGGACAGCCATACTCCTGGCACCTGCTATACCAGATCTGCCCTGAGGAGCAGCCCCTCCAGGTGGCCCCGCTCCACCCTCTGGTACCTTCCATAGTGGAGCCTGCGGCCTTTTCCCCAGCGAGTGCAGGGTGTGGGGAGGCAGGGCCAGAGCGAGGGTGGGGGCGTACCAGGCTGCATCCCTGAATTCACCTAGCCCCTTGGCAAGTTGTTCATGGACTGTAGAGGGTTGCAGTCCTGGGGAAGAGGCCGCTCTGCAAACTCTCAAACTCAGCTTTGCCTCTCTCCACAGGGCTTCCCACCACCAGAGCTGCAGACATACAGAGCTACGTGGACATGCTGAGCCCAGAGCAGAGCCCTGCCCTGGGCAAGGCGGAGAGAACCACACCACCACCGCCACCCCCGAGCTTCTCTCCACCACCCCTACCCCCGGGCACTCAGCTGCCCCCACCCCCACCAGGCTACCCAGCCCCCAAGCCCCCTGTGGGGCTTCATGCAGCTGACATCTACGTCCAGACCAAGAGCAAGCTCCGCCATGTGGACACCCAGACTTTCAAGACGGAGGTAGCGAGCCCACGCTCACTGGTCCACAGCCCAGCACCAGACCTGGGCTGATGGAGGGCAGTGGAAGCCAGGACTGCCTACTTTGTGGGCACAGGGCAGGGGTCCCCGGGCCAATGACCTGCTCAACAGTCCACATTCCTGGCCAGCCCATGGGAGCTCAAGGCTGGGCACTGGGGTCAGGGATATGAATGAGACAAAGCCACTGCCCTCTGGGGAGCTGGAGGGCTGGGAAGGGGTAAGGAATATATAGCTAGACAGCCCTGGCCCTCAGGGAGCTGGGTCCTGGTCACCTCTCGCATAGAGTAGCAGGGCAGTCATGGAGTCGGCAGGGAATGAGTGCAGACCGCCTCTCCGCAGATCTACTGCGCCTGCCGCCCCAGGCTCAGGTGGAAAACGCCTCCTAAGGGAGGTACCTTCTGGGTGGGAGATGCGGGACGTGTCGCTGTGAGGGCAAGGGCCGGGAGGAGGTGGCAGCAAAGCTACAGAGCGCTGGGCAGGACTTGGCACTCAGGGCTGAGGGAGGGGTGAAGCAGAGGCTGACTCCCCAGTTTGGGGCTTGGGATCCTGGGTGGATGGAAGCACCACGCCTGAGATGGGAACCCTGGCAGAGAAGGAAGCTCGCGAGTCCAGTGTGGGCATGAGGTGCCCAGGATGGCAGGGCCTCTAGGATCCTGGCTGGGGCTGGAGCAGGGGCGGGGGCAGAGGGCTGGACTGGACAGCTCTGAGAGTCCTGGGCAGGGAGGCCTGGGAGGGCCCTGGGGTACTGGCCAACGGGACTGAGCAAGGCTGGGCTGAGAGGTGGGGGGACAGCCACCCTCGGGTGTGAGGTGGAGGCCCCCAAGGGTCCTGTGGGAGCCCTGACCTTGTAGATCTCTCTCAAGCCCAAGGTAAGCCACTCCAGGGCCAAGCTAAGTAACCAATTCCCACAGGTGACCCAGGTCGCAGGGCCACACGGCCGGGGAAGGGAGGGATGTAGCCTACACAGTGACTCCACCCGCCCCCTTTCATGTCATCTCAGCCTGAGCTCTGCCAGGCTCTCCTTTCATCTCCGGCAGGTGGGGGCCCAGGAGGGGCCTGCATGGGGCTGAGGCCCAAGCAACTGTCCCCACCAGGGCCCTGCCCAAACCCACAAGACAGGTGGCTGCCCTATGCCCCCTCCCCTCCCCGAGCCAGAGCACCGGGACTGCAGTCCCCGGGCCCCTCCTGCGTGTGTGCGTGCCAGGCCGCAGGCTCCCGACCGCTCCACAAAGCGTTCTTTGTGTGCCCGCAGCGCCCCCAGCCCCCTGGCCTGGTTGCCTGACCCGCGGGAGCAGGGTCGTGGCGTCTTCGCCTCGAGGCTGCAGGGGGCGCCGAGGGGGCGGGCTGGCCCAGAAAACAAATCCTGCGGTGTCCCGTTTCCTGCAACGTGAGCCGGGTCAGGCGGGGCGTGGAGGGTCCAGGGCCACCACGGGGACGAATGGGCTGGGGCTGGGGCAGGGGACAGCCCCCGCCCGATGACCAGGCCTTTGGCCCCCGCTGCCTCCCGTCCTCCTCTCGGGGCTGGACTTAGCGGGGGTCAGCTGCAATAGGGCGGGCGCTGCGCTGTCACTTGAGCCGCCTTGCCGCCCCTGAAACCCGAGGCTTGGGCGCAGGCGTCGGTGTCGCTTACGCGGATGGCGATGGTTTCCAGATGCGGGAAGGGAAGGGCAGGGTCGTGACCCGGAACCCAAGGGGGCCGAGTTGGGGGTACTTCACTGCCCGCAGTCGGGCCCTCATTCTGTCTGGGCAGATGGAGGGATGGGGTAGGGAGTGAGGATGAAGGCCCGGGTGCACCCAGTGGAGGGAGAGCGGCGTAGGGGGCGGAGCCACATCTGGCCCGCGGGGCAGGCGCGGCGCAGCCGCCAGGTGTGGCGAAGCAGTCGGCGCCCGGTGGCACCCACCCCCCCACTGCTGGGGGGCGGTCAGCCCAGGATTGGCGGGCCTGGGTGATGTCAGGCCGACAGAGCTCAAAGGCGCGGGCGGGCACGGGCTGGGCTGTAACCTGAGAGGAAGGATCAGGTAGCGCAGGTGTCGGGTCCATGCCGCCCCCGCCACCAGGTGCACAGCGGGGGCCACCGGCACAGGCGCAGGTAGGAGCAGTCCCAGCCACGGGCCGGGCGGCTGAGGGCTCTGGGCAAGCAGGAGTCTTAGAGAACAAGGAACTCGAGAGGGCTGCCTCAGGGCCGAGAACCCCACGAGAGGGTTCCTCGAAGACTTGGGGACCATCAGGACGGTGTGGCTCTAAGAACTTGGGTGCGGCTGAGGTTTTGGCACTGGCTAAGCTGGGAGCTGCCCCTTCTTCGGCTCCCCCTGGCGCCTGGGTTGGGCCACCCCGCCCCTGGGCCCGCCCCTTCTAGCCTCAGTGGGGGCCTCTGTGCCCCTTGGCCGGTGCCCAGACCCCTCCCTGTAGGGCCAACCAAACCTGCCCTTCTACCGAGGCTTCTATGACCCTCGCCCCATCCTCGCTCTGGGAACAGGAGGGTCTAGGAGCACGGCTGGCTGCACCCTTCGACAGCCGCTGTCCGCGAGCCCCCGGGATGGTGAAGAGCTGGGGATGGGGCGGCGTGGGAGGCAGAAGGGACAAAGGCCTGAACCCCCACACCCTGTCGTCTTCCCTTAGCTGAGCTCCCGCGACGGCCGCAACGGGCTGCGGAGACAGGACTCAGCCCGCAAGCCCCGCGCCTTCAGCAAGCAGCCCAGCACGGGGGACTACTACCGCCAGCTGGGCCGCTGTCCCGGGGAGTCGCTGGCCGCACGCCCGGGCATGGCACACAGCGAGGAGGTGCGTGCCCGCCAGCCTGCACCCGCCAGCCGCCCCGGACCCGGCCCGGCCTCCCGCTCCTCACTCGCTGGCCCCTCCGCTCCCCCGCAGGCGGCGCCGCTCCCCGGGAACCACGTGCACAACGGCTGCGCTGCAGACCCCAAGGCGTCCAGGGAGCTCCCCCCGCCGCCCCCGCCGCCCCCCCCCCCCCCCCCCCGCCGCCCCTGCCCGAAGGCCTGAGCTCGCCGCCGCCTGCTCCCCCTCTGCCTTTCGAGGGCGCCGGCCCGGGCTGCGGGCAGCGTCGCTCCTCCTCCTCTACTGGCAGTGAGTAGGGGCTGGTGGAGGACTGGGGGGGCGGCGCTAGCCCCAAAGGGGGAGGGAAACCTAGACAACGCCCCCTCCCCAGTTGCGACTGCCCAAGTGCTTCCACTTTTCCGACTGTTCTTTCTGCAGCCCCTTCCCCAGTGAGGACTAGACCCTAAGGGAAGGCTCCGCCAAAGCAGGACTGGGCTGTGTGACCTGGGGCCAGTCCCTTTCCCTCTCTGGGCCTGCCTCCCAGATCGGGTGCCTGGTGTTTCAGATGGGCTGGTGCTGGAGGGAAGCTCTAGGTAGCGCTAGCGTCAAGGAGGGGGGCCGCTAGGCAACCTTCTCCCTGCTTCCTATCTCTTCTGACTCTTCACCTCTCCCTGGTTCTTCCAAGCTAGCTACAGCCCCGGGTCCTTCTCAGATGCATCAGTGACTCTTCCTAGCCAAATCTCCCCAGGGGCCCCAGGGCCTGGCTATGAGGGCAAAGCCAGTGACCCATCGTGCCTTGCCCCTCCTGGTGGCTTTCTGGGGCATCCTTTTTTAAGAGCTAGACTGGTGACCAAGATTCCTGGGCTTCTCTTCTGTAATACGGGGCAGGCTCCTGCCCTTCGCGGTTTCTGGAAGTCCCAGGAAGGTGGTGGGGCCTGGGTGCTCATGCTCCTACCCCAGCCTGGCAGGGGGCGTCTATACATTCATTGTGAGAACCATGCTCAGTGGCACCGCCCAAAGCTTCATATCCCTGACTAGGAGTGGAGGGGCAGGGCAGGGTCCAGGGTAGGGTCAGCCGGGCTCCCTCGGGTACCTAGGGACCTCCATGCCCTGAAGACCAGAGCCCATGGCAGCATGTCTACCGCCAGCCGAGCCTCCAGAAAGGCCCCCAGCTTTGGGGTCAGCGTCTTCCCTGGAGCAAGGCTGAAGCTAGGAACAGAATCGAAACAGACTCCCAGCTTCTCCAGACACCCTTTCTCAGCAGAGCTTGGAATGGGTGCCCTATCCCAACCCGATGCCAAGATCGAGGCCCTTGTTAGGGGGTCCAGTTCAGCCCTCAGGGGCAGCAGCAAAGCTGGGAGGTGAGCAGTCCATCCTTGTGGAACCCCAGAGCAGCCTGAGCCAGGGTCAGATGGGCTGGAAAGTTCCTCCTCCCCTCTCCCCTCCTCCTGTCCTTCCTGGCCCTCTCACGCTGTCCCCGCTGGCCTGGCCTGACCCTGGCCCCCTCCGTCTCTTAACTCCACTGTCACTTCTCTCCTTTCCGTCCCTAGAAGTGAGAGTCCTGAGGCACAGGAAGAGTGAGTAGCTGCGTGCGCGGCTCCTGGCTGAGGCGCAGGGTGGGGATGAGGCGAGCTCAGGAAAGGGGAAGGGCCAGGGGCCATCAGGGGGAAGGGCCAGGGGCCATCAGGCGGAGGGTCCTGGATGCCGCAGGCGGGGCCTCCCACCCCACACTGACCCTCTCAGCCCCACCGCACCTGCGTGCATGAACTCTGCATCCAGCTAATGGTTCCTTCCTCCTTCTACTGCTCTGGGATCCCCAGCCTGGGGAACCCAGGGGCTGGCTGCTTGTTTTGTCCCCCTCACTCCATCCTCGGGCTCTAAAGACAACCCGCCCCAAACCCCAGTCACCTCCGCTGGCCTAGTTGAAAAATGCAAACTCTGCTTCAGGCATTTGCATGTTACCTCTGCCGTGGCCCTCCCACGGTGCCCCCACCCCATATCCTTAGTAAGGGCTCATCTGTCCTGGGTCCCGCAGAGCAGAGCAGTGCTTTGCCATAAGTGTGCTCCGGGCTTGCAACCAGTGTGTCCGCATGTGCATCTGTCCGTGGGTTTTTAGCGGGGAGGGGACTGGCTAGCTTGTAGTGCCCAGGGTCCCTAGTTCGAATAGCCCTAGAAGCTCAAGTGACTCAGTCCAAGGGTCACTGGGCTTTGCTGATGTAGAGAGAAGGCCGAAGGGAGACTCCACCCTGGCAGACTGAGCCAGGGAACCCGGAACAAAGGTCGGGGGGCTGGTCCCAGGTAGTGTTTTGGAGCTGAGCAGTCAGTGCGCCAGGCGGAGACACTCAGTAGAATCCCCAGGGCCGGTCCAAGAGCCATCATGAACTCCCAGGGGCCTCCGGGCGGGGGCTCCACGCTCAGTGAGTAGGGCTGGGAGAATGGTGGGGCCCCGCGGCTGCGAGCGACTCGCTTCTGGGGACCCGAGAGCCGAGCTGCCCGCGGGCTGGGTTCTGGATTGCTGCCCTCTGGGCCCAAGGGAAGGCTCCCAGCCTGCCCTGACTTGCGGTGGGAGGGGGGGCAGAGGGGAGGGGGCGTCAGGGATGAGGCTCGGTCCCCGACCATCGCCTTCTTTCCTGCCTCCGCGCAGGCACTAAGTCTTTCAACATGATGTCCCCGACGGGTGACAACTCGGAGCTATTGGCTGAGATCAAGGCGGGCAAGAGTCTGAAGCCGACTCCGCAGAGCAAGGGTCTGACCACGGTGTTCTCCGGCAGCGGCCAGTCCGCCCCGCAGGTAGGCGGTCTGACAGGCGCCTGCGCCCTGGCTCCCCGCGCGCCCGCCTGCGCTCAGCCCCGCCGCTTCTCCCGGCAGCCCGACTCACCGCTGCCGCCAGCGTCGCCCGCACCGTCTCGGGCCCGGAGCCCTACCCCGCCGGCTGCGGGACCCCAGCCCCTGCTCAACGGCAGCTTGGCGCCGGCGCCGCCCGCCACCCCTGCGCCCGGCGTGCAGCTCGACGTGGAGGCGCTCATCCCCACGCACGACGAGCAGGGCCGGCCCATCCCCGAGTGGAAGCGCCAGGTGATGGTTCGCAAGCTGCAGCTGAAGATGCAAGAGGAAGAGGAGCAGAGGCGGAAGGTGGGCGGGGTGGGGCTTCCCAGAGAGCCCCGGGGTCTGCACCTGGGTCCACAGCCCATTGCCCTCTCCCCCATCGCCCCAGCATATCATGGGCCCTTCAACCTCAGGCAACTCCTATTACCTTTGGGGAAACTCAGGGTTAGACGACCTCTCTCTCCTCCACCACCTCCACGCCAGCAGCCTCGGGTCTCATAAAAATGCCTGTTCTGATTCCCGAGCTCTGGTGGGGCTGAGGTTCTGCCACGAGCTCCTGGGTGAGGCTGACCATGCTGGTCCAGGGACCACACTCTGATTCAGGAGGCTTTCGGTCACAGACTGGCCTGGGCTCTTTCTCTGTATCGCCACCTTCCAGCCGCTGATACAGAGCCTCATCTAGCCTCAGTTTCCTTATCCGTCAGATAGGTCGATCATCAGTGGCTGGCAGGATGGTTTGCTATTGACCCATTCAACAAACGTTCCCTGGGGGCGGTCTATGTGCCACGCACTGTTGTAGCCTCTGGGGATTCACGGAATATGTCAGGGACTGCTCTAGAGGGGGCTGCAGGAGGGAGGCAGGGGGATGACCAACAAGCAAACACAGCACCTTACTAGAGTGATAAGTGCCCCCAAATATCTGGGCTGTTACAATATGGGCAGTGTTGCGGTGAGGCACGCAGCGGACTGGAGCAGCCCTAAGCCCACCATCCTCTTTGGGCTGGGGGCTGTGTTAGGGAAGGAGACAGTGAGGTCTAAGGTAGACTTGGAAGATGAGCAAGAGGTGATGGGGAAGAGGCGGACAAAGGACAAGCAGGCAGGACAGGGAAGGTATGGGAGCCAGAGTGGGTGTGGCTTTGTGACTCCTATGGGAGGGGTGGAGCTGCAGAGCTCAGTAGGGGTCAGATCATAGCCTGGCCTTGAAGGAAATGGACTTCCTCTTGGAGCAGTGGGGAGCCTGGGACGGGGCTTAAGCTGGGAAGTGGCATCTGGTGTTTGTATGTGGGGACTGTGGTGGGTCAGGATGAATTGCCAAGCCTGTGCGGAGGCTGGAAAAGCCTGGCACTAAAGTAGCAACTTAGAGGTGAATCAAATTGAGGAATAAGATTGTAAGAAGAGCCTGGCGAGCCTAGCTCTCTAAACGGTCTTCTTATTCCAGAGGTGAGGGGGTGGGGGGTAGGATTGGAAGCCACGGCTTCGGCCTCTTTAAGCTCCTCTCCTTCAGCACAAAAACACTGACATGGTGGGCAGAGAGGGATTGGGCCACAGGGGAGCTTGAGGGGCGCCCATCAGTCTGGGGCGAGGAGAGGCCTCGCTGAGATTTGGCTTCAAAATCGCAGACCTTAAATGAGGTAGGAGAGGGCCGCCATGTTCGTCAAAGCTTCGATGCCTTTTGCATGTTCTTCGGTGGTGTAATGAGCAACCAAACCAGGCGAGAAGCCCCCGTCTACCCGCCCTGCCTCTGCAAGAGTTCCCAACGACCGGCTGTGTCCTCACCAACGACCAAAGTGGACACTGCCCAGAGCCCGGAGCGGCGGCCTGGGCCGAAGCTTCGTCTCAGCGTAATCGCCCGCCGGCCAGGCGCGGCTGGTCCCTGCAAACTCAGCCCGGCGGAGCCATTACACCACCTGGGACATGCAAAGGGCGCCCCCCGGCGGCCGCCGCGGGAGCCGGGCCAGAGGGAGACCCGCCTCCCTCCCCTCTCTTGTCTTCCCCGCCTTAGCTGACTGCGGCCAGCTCGTGCTGCTACCCCCGCGAGGGCTGGAGGTACTCCCGCGAGCACAACGGCATCCTTGGGCCCTTCGGCGAGCTCATGACCGAGGCTGACATCCTCCGCATCGAGCAGCAAATTGAGAACCTACAGGTGCTGCACAAAGCACAGAAGCTGGAGGCGCGCCTGGAGCAGCTGGAGCTGGAGCTGGAGCAGCTGCTGCCCATCTCCGCTGCTCTGTCGGCCCCGCGCTTCACCGTCGACCCACGCCGCATGCACGGCCGCGCCGCCAGCCTGCCCGCCTGGTGCAGTAAGATCTCCACGCTGCTCAAGAGCATGGCCACGCTGCTGGCCACTCTGGGCGGCCGGCCTGCGCACCTGGCCGAGCTGCTGGCTGCCGACACCGGCCAGCCGCTGGCGCCGCTGCCCGACGCGCCCTGGCGTCCGGGTCCGCTCTGCCTGGGCCGCTCTCACTCGCTCAGCTGGTGCCGTGAGGCCGTGGCGCGCGAGATCCTCGAATGTGGCGTCTCGGTGCAGCACCTCCGCGCCGCCTACGAGCTGCGCGCCCAGGGCTCCGCGCCCCCGCCCCCGCCCGGCCCGCGCCGCAAGCTCTCGCTTCCCGCCGGCGCCCCAGGCCGTGCGCCCATCCTCGAGGAGGACTATGTGGAGGCTGGCCCCGGTGAGCCGACCGCCACCGCCACCAACGGCCCGTGGCTCGCAGGGGAGCCTCTAGGCGCCCTGGGCGCGACCGAGGCGCCAGGCCGCCAGGCGGCGCTACCCGAGCCGGAGCAGCTGGCGCGCAGGCCGCCATTCCCCACGGAGCTGCTCGGCGTCCAGGACTACATTGACATGCGCAAGGAGCGCATCGTCTACCTCTTCCTGGAGCACTGGCGCAAGTGGACTTTCCGCGGCCCCGGGCGCAGGGCTCAGGCGCGCCTGCGCAGACTACTGCCCCGCGTGGTGGCCGCGGGCGCCGGGCCTGCCCCTGAGTTCCCAGAGGCGACGGACGTTCCCCAGCCGCTAGAGGGTGACGGTCCCGACGAGCGGCTGCTCCGCCTGCTGAAGCAGCGGCAGGTGGTGGGTAAGCTGCTGGGCCACTGGCGGAGCCTGCTGCGGCAGGTGCCCGCGCACCAGCCCCGCGGCCCGGGCCTGGCACACGGCCTGTACTGGCCTGAGCACTTCCTACCTCCCCTGGACGGCGGCGCGCCCCGGCGCTACGACAGCCTCACGCTCGACCTCTTCATGCTGGGCTACTTCCAGCTGCTCGAGATGGGCCTGAGCCGCGAAGAGCGCAAATTCCGCCACCTGCTGTGTTACGAGATGTTCGACCGGCTGGGCAGCCACCCGTGGGAGCTCATCCGCCTCTTCCACCGCGTGGTGCTCGAGGAGGTCGAGGCCGGCCGGCGTGGCTGGAGCGACGGCTTTGAGGACCTCAGGCGCCAATTCTTCGGAGACGGCCCAGAGGCTAATCCGGCTTGGGAGGAAGAGGCCGAGAAGGAGCGAGAGGAGAAAGAGGAGGAGGAGGAGAGGGAGCCAGCGGCCGCTGCGGCTCAGACGCAGGACTGGCCAGAGGGGCAGCCCGAGGCCCCCGCCCCTGCGCCGCAGCCCCCGCCCACACCCCCGCCAGCTGCGCCTCCCCCCACCTTGAACCCTCCTACTTCCCAAACTCCCGCTGAAGACCCCCTGGAGCTGGTGTCTGAGATGGGTGAGTTCAGCAATGAGGACATCTGCCGCTACATCGACCGCAGCTTCTCCTTCTGGAAGGAGAAGGAGGCAGAGCTTTTTGACATCTGAGCAGCAGAATTCGGAATTTACCCTCAAGCATCTTAACCCGGGCCTGGACGCCTGTCTGATGCCCTCCAGACGCCAGAAGCGGGCAGGAAGAACCCAGGACGGTGGCCTTGGAAAACCCAGAATGCCAGGACCAGGCTGCCTCAGTCTTTGAGGTCCCATCATAGCGGATGTGGGAGCTGGATGGAATAGGCTGGGCATTGCACAGGGCAAACCAGGGGTCCCCCTCTGGCCCTACACAGCCTTGCCTGGCTCTTCCTGGAGCCAGGTGGAAGGAGCAGCCCCTCTGAGGAGGGACTGTGGGTCCCCCTTGGGGCTCTGTGGTTCTCTTTCTCTCTTTGTTTTTTTAACTGGAGTTCACAGCTACCTCTTTGGCCGAGGTCACGGGAGCCACGTGTGCAGTGTTCTGTGTGACATGTTCTCCGCTGTAACATGAAAGTAATAAAACTCTTTGCTGTAAGCTGCCTGTGTTGGATGCCCTCCCCCCACACACAAATGTCACAGCAGCGCACAGTTGTAGAGCTGGTATCTACTCCGTTTGGGAATAGGACAGGCGTGGACCAGAAAGTCACAGTGGAACCAGGGGGCAGCCTGAGCCACTCTAAGCTGGCAGAGCCTAGGGGGGCCCAAGTATGGATCCGCCCAAAGATTCTGGGTCACAGGCCTGGAGCCATCATCTAACTGCCTCTCTGCTCTGACCTCCCTGGCGCCACCTCGGACACGGGCCTGTTATTGGGTGGGAGGACAGGAGGCCTCCTCCAAGGGAGCTGTGGCCAGATACCTTCATCCATTTGCCCTGTAGAATGACATCAAAAGAGTCTCTTCCTGCAACCCTATCTGTGTGCCATTGTCCTTGACTTAAGCAGGTGCCCCAGGTTGGGGGTGCACCCCCTTTGGCTCCCTACCTCCCAGTCCACACTGACCCTAAAGCTTTGTGCTTGTGTTTCAGGAGGAGGAGGAGGAGGCCCGGCTGGCCAGCATGCCTGCCTGGAGGCGGGACCTCCTGCGGAAGAAGCTAGAAGAGGAGAGGTGAGTTGGGAGTCCGAAAGATGCGGGCCTGGCAGGGTATCTTGGTCATGTTTCTGAGATGGTAGCGCCAACTAATGCTGTCTCGTTTTCCTTCTAGGGAGCAGAAGCGGTGAGTGTGGGGCTGGGCCAGACCTGCCTCCCCTCCCAACACCCAGTCCCAGAGGCTTGTCCTTCCGTCCCTTCATCCAGCCCCGTCTTCAGTGCATCCCCTTGTCACACAGCCCTTAGCACAGCCTCTGTGCTCCCAACAGCATCTGGCCCCTCTCCCCCAGTAACTTAGCTTCTGTCCCCCAGAGTCTAGCTATAATAAACCACGTCCCCAGTTACCTAGCTCTCATCTCCCACTAACCTAGCCTTTCTCCTCTGCACGTAACCCAACCTCAGTATCCACACCTTGATCACCTTTCCCTCAAACTTAGTTTCTGCCCTCATTAATGTAGCCCAGTGCTGTCTGATAGAAATATAATGTGAGCCACATATGTAATGTTAACCTTTCTAGCAGCCAAGTTGAAAAAAATATATATAGGTGAACTTCATAGTATATAATATATAATCAAAATATATCAAAATTCAATTACGTATTTCAATAATTATTACTTCAATTGAAATTACATATTTCAGTATATAATAGAAAAAGTATTAATGAGACGTTTTCTACACTCTTTATTAACTCTGTCTCTGAGATATCATGTGCATCTTACACCTGCAATACGTTTCAATCCTGACATTTCAGACACTCAAAAGCCACATGTGCTGAGGAGCTACCTTGTCAGCAGTACAGATATAGTCCCCATGTTCTAATAACTTGTCCCTAATTACCCAGTCTCTGTCTTCCAATAATGTGGTCCCTTTGCCCTCCAGCAGCCCAACCCCAGTCCCCAGTAACTCAGGTCCTAGCCCCAATAATATCCCCTGCCCTCATAACCACCCCGCCTCTGCCACACTGTGACCCAGAACCTGTTTCCAGTAACACCAGGAGCCAGCAGTAACCCAGCCACAGCCTCTTCCTCTCCCAGTTCCTATGAGTGCCCCAATGACCCCAATCTGTCCCCAGCAATCCTGCTGCCTGCATGGCTCCTAACCCAGCCCCTCCCCAGTCACCTAGCCCTTCTGCCCATAGAACTCACTGCCCTGCCTACGAATTAAGCATCCCAGCCTCTGCCATTAGTAACCACTTGTGAGCCCCCACCATGCCTGGCCCACCCTCATCCCTGCTTGTGGTTTTGCCCCGACTCCATGCCTAGGAAAGAGGCGGAGCGACAGAAACAGGAGGAGATGCAGCGGGAAAAAGAGCAGTCCGAGAAACTGCGGACGCTGGGCTACGACGAGACCAAGCTGGCGCCCTGGCAGCGACAGATCATCCTGAAGAAGGGGGACATCGCTAAGTACTAGAAGCAGCTTTCCTGTCAGCATGCTCGCGAGTTCCGGGTGGTAGGGGACAACCCCCGCCCTGGCCTGTCGGACCCGGACAGAAGGGCCGCTCCGCCCACCCCTCCCGCGCTGGATCCCCTCCCTGACCCCCACCCTGGCCCTCGCATCCCCAGCCCGTGCGCCGCTGAAGCTCGCCCACCGCTGCAGTCGCCCAGAAAAAGTGCCCAAGTCGTTGACGCAAAAGATGCTGCTTATTTGCATGCCTATTTACATACATTTGCATGTCCATTTAATGTCAGCTTGTGCAGAGCTGTTCCTAGGCCCGTGGGTGGTGGCTTTGTTTTCCTTTGGGGCGTACGCTGAACTGCAGCCCCCTCCCCCGCACCCCGGAACCCGCGTCGCTGGCGCATCCTGGGCGGAGGCAGGCCCCGCGCTCGGGGAAGGGGTTTTCCTCCCTCCCTGACCCAGATATGCGCCCGGCTCAGCCCCAGCCGCATTTCCCATCCCCGCCGAGGGTTTCCTCTCAGTCATTTGTTTACCAGAAACGACGAAAACTGCAAACTGCCCGTCGGGACGGAGTTGCCGTTCCTGGGCCCCCACCTCTGCCTCCACCTCCCTCCGGTGGTGTCTGCGCGCCGTCCCAGCCAGGCCCCGAGCTCCCTGGACCCTGTCACTGCCCTGCTGGAGTGAGTGGAACACCGGGGGCCCCGAACCTGTCTTCCCCCGCCGCCTCCCGCGTCCCGCCGTCGCGCACTCCCATTAAAGCTCTCAAAGCCGCCTGGGGCTTACGTTCACTCTAGTTCACTCTAGCTCGCGGTAGCCGACTTCCTCTCCCTCTCGGGGGTGACTGAGCCACAGCGGAGTGGGAGGGGCGGGCTTGGGCGCTCAGGGCCACTCTGGTCCCCACCGTGGGTCCCATAACCCGGGCGGCAAGACTTCCGGCCCTTTCGATGCCTCCAGGAAACTAAGCCCAGGCCACTTAACACCCCGGCCCTGCGGAAACACCAAGCAGCTTTTCTTCACAGATTTAATACCAAGGCCCCAGCCAAACTCAGGCCGAGAAACAGCGGCGCAGTCTCTTGACCCCCGCCCGATGTTCCTTTATGCTTCTTTGCCTTAAGTAGAACCCTGGGGGTGTGCAGGGAGAGGCCGGCTGGCGCCTCTATGCGGGGCCGTGCCAGAACCTTAATAAGTGACATAAAATGTCTACACGCATAAGTAACGGTACTTAGGGCTTCTGCGAGGGCCCCCAGAGCCCCCAGTTGGCAGGTGGGCCCCGCGTCATGAGCCACGCTGCAGGCGGTTGCGCAGATCTTCCGCGCAGCCATCCAGTCCCATGCGCTCCAGGGCCGCGTAGATGGCGCCCAGGCCCGCGGGCTGCTGCTGGCGCCAGCGCTTGAGCATCTCGTACTGCTGGTCGCGGAAGCGGCCGACCTCCACCTCCACGGCCTCGATCTCGGCCTCGCGCAGCCCCAGAGTGCGCACGAACTCCTTCCAGCGCCGCACGGGCACCGCGTCCATCACGTCGTAGAGCTGCGGGCCTGGCTGGAGCGAGGCCACGGCTGCTGGTGAAGGCGCAGGTGGCATCGGCAGGCCTGGGGCAGGCCAGAGAGACCCAGTGGGAATTTGGGCTGTAGCCAAGGGGCAGGGCCTGGTACCCAGGCAGGGAGGTCCACCAGGTCCCTTAGGAGAGGGGAAGTGGGCAAGTGGCACCTCAGGAAACCATAGCTTTTCACCTGGGACTTAGGACAATGCAGTCAGCTCTCAGGCCACTGAGGTCCCTTACCAAGAGCTCTGCTGGGCAGCTGGTCCCAGGACCATGGCACCTCCGGGCAGGTCGCTTCCTGGGTCTGGGGGGAGCCAGAGGTCCAGCTGTTGCCTACCAACTGGACAGTGCAGACCTTCTCACTGATGCTGGGTGGCACCAGAAGGGTGTGGGCACAGTCTGGGGGTGAGAGGTGGGTGGCCTGGAAGCCACAAGAGGACCTAGGTCAGCCCTGCCTACCTAGTAAGGCCCCTCGGCTGGGGTCTCTCACCAGCAAACATCGCCCACTGCCGTCTCCCTCAGGTCGGCCATGCTTTCTCGCCTGGCCATTGGAAGAGCTATGTCCTCTGCCTGAAGTACCCTGCCCCTGCCCGCACCATAAGGACACTCATCCACCGAACTGTTAGCTCCTGTTTACTTGTCTGGACCCCAACGGACTGCCAGCTACTTGGGGACAGGCACTGTGCTGCTCTGACTCACTGCTAACTTTGCACGTGGGTTCCTCAAGTCTACTCTGTTCCAGCCACTGTGACACACCCTGGGGACCATGAGTTATAAGAAGGCCCAACCTCTCAGCTGCAGAAGGGTGAGGCCTAGGGCTTGCTCGCCTAGTTCCAGAACATTACTGAGACTCTTACCGGCAGGGGGTTCAGGGCGTCCATCCCAGCTCCATCTGCTGAGAGAGACGAGAGTCTAACCAGCAACCAGTCAGGGCTCCTGGACCTGGGTGCTGGTCCAGCCCCTCCTGGGTTTCTCTGCACGCACACACACACACACACCAGCACTCCCTCCCTCAGTTTCTCTCCCTGCATCGAGGCTGAGTGGGCTCTGGGCTACCCAGCCTGACCCCAGGCCCCTAGGAGTGCGTGTGTGCACGCACACACTTACCGGGAACCATGGTCTTGCAGGGCTGGCAGTGGCGATATACATAGGTCAGGGTAGCACCAAGAAGGAGTGGGACCACCAGGCCTGCCAGGAGCACCTGGACCCAGAACACTGAAAGAGCAGCTGGTGGGTGGCGGTCACTCCCCGACCTCCCCTTGGCCCATCCCAGCTCACCCACTTGTGTCCCGAGCACGCCACCTACTCTGCCTCCAGCCACAGACAGCCGCACAGGGCTCAGGACAGCTCCAGAGGGTGCTCCTGCAAGGGGAGGGCTTGGATGCGGGGTGAGGGCCTACGCACCGGAAGGGTTACCCAGGACTGCCTGACAGTGTCTCCATCCTGAAGGCCCTTCCTCCCCTGGAGCTTCGCTCTATCCAAGGATGTTCTCAAAGTACTGCTGAAATATCACTTTTGTGTCCCCAGTAACAATATCAACACCACTCTTCATCGAACTGCTTCTGGACCAGGTTGAGGGGCACTAGAATGTCAACTCCATAAGGACTGGGATTTGCCTGTTTTGTTCCCTGTGGTATCCCTAGCACCTGGAAAAGTGTCTGGAAATGGTAGATGCTCCGGGGTGGCCCTACTAACGTCCCTATGTTCAGATGGGGAAGCCACAGATCAGAGTGGTGAAATAACTTGCCCAAGATCCCCCAGAGAATAAGTGGCAAGTCCTGAATCTCAGCCCAAGTTTTGAAACTATATCAGTGTGACTCTCTCCGTGAGTGACACAGCCTATTTTAGTGCACACCTGGAAGGATTACTGAAGGATCCTTATTTATCAGGCAGAAGTGAATCCGGATTTCTCTCCGCTATACAATGTTTGCCTGAAGCGGGGCCCACCCACCATAGGGCCAAGCTCCTTCCTCGGTGCCCCTGGACCCCCACTCTGCTCCCAGTCTCCCTTCCCCCAGCCCAGGGCAGCCAGGAAGTTACGTGGGGCAGGACACACAGCTGTTGCCATATTCATAGAAGCCAGGCAGACAGGTCCCACAGTCGGTGTCTCTGCTGGAACCTGCAGCCCAAGAGATGGTGTGGGTCAAGATGGAAGAGAAGGAAGCAGAGAGGGGGGCGGGGGTAGAGCGTCCGTATCAGGGGTACTCACAAGTCACCCACATGTGGCGGTGCAGGGCCCCGCAGTCTAGGCATGGGTGGCAGTGGAAGGGGGAGTTGCCGATGCACTGCGGGACCAAGCAGTCCATGAACCAGCCTGGCTTGCAGCCGCAGTGGGTGTCTGCCAGTGCTGAGCAGTTCTCCAGGGCCACCTGGGAAGCTGGTGGGGGATGCAGGGACATGGGCAGAGCAGAGGCCGTTAGGGGCAGAGACCCTATGGAGAGGTAGGGCAGACTCCCCTCCCCCCAAAGAACGGAGACAAGGGTAGCTCAAAAGAGAGAGAAGCATGGCCGATCAGAGAGCTGTGCTCCGAGACAGGAAAGTCACTAGGAAGAGAGAATGCAAAGGCGTCCTGAAGCAGGACCCAGGTGGAGGGGCTGACACGGGTGGGCGCAGGGCTCTCAAACCCGGAGGTGGGGCCCAAGCCAGCCACTTCCTTCAGAAAGCCCCTGGCCACTCCTGTCCCCACTGAGCACTGACTGGGCAGCCCCTCACCCTGCTCATCACAGGCCAGGCAGCGGGCACAGCTGGTCTCGTGGTGGTTCTCCCTGGCCAGGAAGGTCCCCGGGGGGCACGGAAGGCAGGTGATGTTGCCACAAGGCTTTGTGCAGGGGCCCGCCAGGTAATGCCCTGTAGAACCCAGACGGCTCAGATGGCCAACAAGGGCCTCCATCTGCCTCTCCCACCCTTCCCATCTCTGGCTCCCCATTTCTCTCCCAGCATCCGCTCACCCCATCCCTGGCCTGCCTGCCACCTCTCCCCACCCCTGCCTGACTCCCCCAGGTCTGTCCTCACTTCTCCCCACACACCTCCTCAGCCACTCACCTGCCGGACAGCCCCTGCAACAGAAAAGGCCACTCCTCTTCTGTGAGTTGCGGGCGCAGTCACACCTGAGGCTGGGAGTGCCGCCCTGGGTGCCCGGCACCACGAGGAGGAGAGCCTGGGGGACAGGGGCTGCTGGCTATCGGCAGGGCTGCCCCGTTCCGGGCCTTGGGCTGCCCCGTCTCAACTTCAGAAGCCCCAACATCTGCCCTCAGAGCAGCCCCCTTCTTGGGTTCTTGAGCAGAAGGGTGGTGAGGTGAGACTCACTTCCTTGCCCCCAGGGCACGGGCCAGGCTTGGAAGCAGCAGCGTCTTGACCCACACCATCTCCTGCCAGCCCCTCTCACAGCTCCCCTGGGGGCAGAATCAGGCGGTCCCACCCCCACCTGCGCTCTTCCTAGGGTGGTGGGGGGACCCTGATCTTTCTCTGCCCCGGGGCCCCCAGACCTTTCGTGCGCCTGGGAGGATGCTTCCTCCCAGCGGATGGGCCCCGCCCCGGCTGAACCTCTAACTAGGTCGGAAGCGGGAGGGCCGGCCCAACCTCCAGCGAGGCAGGGAGCAGAGACTGGCCGAGGGCCCCCTTCTTCGCTGCATAGGGGACCCAGGCCCAGGCGAGGTTCCCGGCCGCTCCCCATGTCCCCGCTCACCGCCGCCACCACCGCCGCCGCGCGGGCCCCCGGCTGCCGCTCCATGGCGCTGGCGCCGCCGCTCTGGGCCCGCCGACGGGACGGGCCCACGGAGCCAGCGTGCGCGGCTAGGGGCTTCCCCGCTCCGCCCGCTCTGCCCGCCACGGTTCCGGCCCAGCGCCCAGCCAGTCGCCGCAAGGCCCGCCCCGCGCCGCACCGGTGACCCCGCCTCCGAGGTGAGCGCTGGGGCGGGGCCCGCGGGGGGGGTTCCCCGCAACGGAGCCCGCAGGCCACCACGCCCCTCACACCTGAGCTCACCTGGGGCGGGGCGGCCTTCAGGTAACAAGGGGCGCACAGGGCAGGGGGCCGGCGGTTCCGACGCCTGGGTTCTAAGACCGCCACTTCCAAGTGAAGTGACTTCCCTCCCTCTGGGCCTCACTGCCAGGCGGGAGACCCACCCTCCCCAGATACTATGCGCTTGTGGGTACAGGCCCCCCCAGGGCAGTCCTAGGGAGCACTCCCAGTAGAACCTGAGATATGCAGCCCACCCTGGCAAAAGCCCATGGGGTGGCCGGGGGGCAGAGCCCTCTGAGGCACTCTGGGGAGAGGCAATCGTGGGGGCTCCAATGGCGAAGTGCTGGCTATGGGACAGGGGTTGATCTTGGGGTGCTGGTCTGGTGACCTCTGCCCCTTGAATTCACTTCTGCTTCCCAGGGTCTCTTCCAGCCATGCCCCACCACAGATGGAGGGGGACAGGAGCGCAAGTGCCTGTGAATCCCAAACGGGGTGATTCCAAAGCCAAGGACTCTTTCCAGTGCAGTATATACAAGTCTTTATATAAAAAAAATCAAAAGCTCAATAAATACGCAACTTTACACAGAGCCCAACCCAAGCCTGGGGTGGCCAGTGGAACTGGGAAGGAGAGAAGTGGGGTGAGGACAGGGGGATGTCCCATTTGGGGTCAGAGGAGGGTAGAGGTGGGCTGCCCTGGAGACCAACCCAGGGGACTGGAGCTGGTGACCTCGGGGAGCAGCAGGTGTGGGTGGCAGGGAGGTTAGTGAAGGTAGCGACCGTGGGGGCGGGGGCGGGGGCAGGGCGGTCCTGAGGGGTACTGCAGCCTGGGTCTGGGGCTCTGCCAAGCCCTTCTCCACTCCCATCCAGTCTGGCAAAGTGCAAATGGGCCCGGGGCGGTGGCCGGGGTCCTGCCTGGCACTCCGGCTTGTGTATACACAAGGCAGTAGCTGGAACAGGGGCCAGCACACCCCAGGAGGCATGCTGTCTGCTGTCCTGTGGTCAGTGGCACCCTTGGGGGGCCTCCCTCTGCTCAGACCTCTCTGCAGGGAAGGGGAGGGGAGAGACAGTCCTTCCTTGGCTGATGCCACTCAGAGGGGCTCTGGCCACCCTCTCCTCCCCACTGGAATCCTTAGGTCCCTTCACCGCTGCTCACCACAGGCACCCAGGCCCTGGGGGCAGGCCTCAGGCTCCCTCTCCCATCCACATCCCCGAATGCCATCTGCTCCCAGCATGACAGTGCCCCCAATGTCAGCACGCTGGGCCACCTGCCCTCTACCCCAGTTGGGCCACTCACGAGGCAGTGAGCGTGGAGCTAAGCAGCAGGGTGGTCCTGATTCGGTAGAGCTGGGCCAGCGTCAGCTTCCTGTGCTGGGCAGAGATCCCTGGCGGGGGCTCAGGCTGCACCCGGGGCAAGGCCCCCAAGAGCAGCTCTCTGCTCCTCCTGGAGGGTTGTTCAGACTCCCCAGCCAGGCAGTTGGTTCTGCCTCCCATCTCTGATAATTCGGGGCCACTGCCAGGGACTGGCGACCCCCTGTAATTCCAGCTGAGCCCAGCTTCCTGAGGGGAGCTCCGAGTCCTAATGCCAGAGACTGTAGCGGCCAAACAGAGTTCCGATAGGCTGCGGCTGGGGGCTGGGGGCGCTCCACGGGTGGTGGTCCCTGACAGCAGCTGAAGGAGGCTGGCCTCGGATTTGGACTTGAGCAGGTGGGGCAGACGGGGCAGCAGCTGGACAGGGGTGCGGCGGCGGAGGCGAGGCGAGGGTGGGGGTGAAGGGGCTTGTGGTAACTCTGGGGGCTGGGGCGCTGGCTCTGTCACAGGGGCCGGGGTCACAAAGTCTTGCAAGGAGGTGGGGGAGAGGGTGCCATAGGCGGAGTCCGTGGAGCAGGAGCGGCCGCCCACTGGGCCCAGGGGCAGCAGCTCACTGGTGGGCGTGACGGAAGAGGCAGTGGTACTGAGAGAGGTCTCATCCGACTGGGAGCTGAAGGGGCCACCCTCGAACTCAGGAGAGGACAGTGTCTCCCCAGGCTCCACCACGACCATGGCCAGGGTCTCCGTGGAGCCGTCTGAGGCACTGTGGGGCCGGGAGGACAGAGTCAGGCCAGGCAAAGGAAACCGAGCTGGCCTGGTGCAGGCCTCATGCTGAGCAACGTGGGTCTACAGCCTCTGCCTTCTCGAAGCTGAGACGGCAAACGTGTGGCACTCGCACTCGATCTGCCAACCCCTGTGCCCACAACACAGACGTTAATGGCGTCTGTCACCAGCACAGAGAGAGCTCTTTCCTGCTGGAGACAATCTAAGAGTCCTCAGCTCAGCTCCGGGCAGCTACTAATGAATCAGAGTTGGCGGTCAAGTTTAAAATCATTCGCCATCACCGTCTGGACTCCGGTGAGAGACAGAATCCACCCCTACCCTCTACTGGATTCACAACACAAAGCCATTCAGAGGAAGGGGTCATGGGTGGGCCCTGCCCAGTGTCCGTGGCCTGGGGGTTGGGAGTCCTGGGCTGGAGTGCCTGCCCCGCCCTGGCCTGCTGGGTGGCCTCGGACAAGCATACCAGTGCTGCGAGTCCAGGCTGTTGCTGCTTTTCCGCAGAATGGTGGGCGAGCTGGCAGCCGAAGTGCTACTCTCCCCACCTTCCTCTTCCTCGTCCTCCTCCTCGTCCTCCTCCTGCTCATCCTCCTCTTCTTCCAGGCTCTGCAGGTGCTGCTGGCTGCCTGGGTGCTCCTGCGCACGCAGCTGCTGCAGCTGGTTCTGCAGGTGGGGGCGGCAGTGCACAGGGGCAGAATGGGCTGTGAGCAGCAGCCCTCACCAGGTGGCCCTGCCCGCGGGCACACCACTCTGCGCTCACCTGGGCATTGTAAATGGCGTCCACCCAGCCACGACACAGCGCCTGGCCGCTGGCCTGGAATGTGTAGGCCCCCACGGCACTGTGGAACTCATTCAGGTAGATGAGGAGGAAGGAGCCTGGTTAGGAAGAGCTCAAATCAGTGTCAGCTAGGACCCTGGCCCCTGTCCATCACAGCATTTCCCCAGGAGCAGGGGGTGCCCGACTCCTCACCAGGGTCCCGCAGCTCCCGGCACACGATCTTGTCCACCAGCAGTGGTGGCCTGATGACTTTGGTCCTTTCAGCCTTCTTCACTGCCTTGGTCACCAAGAGCAGGTCCGTGAAGAGGAAACAGTACACGTCCATCTAGGGTGGCAGGGAGAGAAGGACAGGCCGGGGGTCAGGGCCAGAGTCCTGGGGCCTTAGGCAGGGACCGCTGTCTGTCTGCTGTAATACCCTCTCCTTGGGGTACTCAGACTTTGTCAAACACCTCCCCTGCTCCACCCCCACATGAACCTGAGAGGAAAATTAAAACGAAGAGAAAGATGGTTTTCCTTCATCGAGCTACACACTTGTGATTTATGTCAATTAAAAGCTGACAGTAGTCTACGGCCAAGCTACCCTGAACAAGCCCAAACCCATCTGATCTCGGAAGCTAAGCAGGGTCGGGTCTGGTTAGTACTTGGATGGGAGCCCGCCTAGGAAGATCAGGTGCTGTAGGAGTAAAAAATAAAAAAATAAGGGATTGTAAGCTGACAAGGTCCTTACAATCTGTGAGGTCAGCCAAGGGTTGCCTCGTCTAAAAAGTAAAAAATAAATAAAATAAATAAAAGTTGACAATAAAGAGGAAAAGGGAAGTCATTTTAAAATATGATTTGCAGACACTGGGTTACACAGCACCTGAAGAATTAAAAGCTCTAGAAAGGGTCTGGGCTGTCCCCGGGCCTGCTCGTGGAACGTGCCCCCTCCCTCCCACCAGGACTCATGTGGCACCACACGGGCACGGCTGGCACTGTGGGCTGTGATGCTGCTGCATTTGTAAAGAGTAAGCACCAGGCAAATAATCATCCCTCATATGAGCACAAGGTCACTAGTTCTTTTTGGATTTTACTTTATTTTATGTATTTATTTGGGGGGGTTACTGTAGAGCACATGACAAGGGCACTAGTTCTTGAGTAGCCACCTGACTAACTTGGCAGATACAAACCAGTGACTAGGGTCCAGGAGATGCCCAGGTAGGGGTGGTCCGAACCTGCAGGGCAAGAGGGGATGGGACACGGACCCTGGGTGTGGGGTGGCCCCTCGAGTTACCTTGCTGTCCTTCCCCTCCTTCATCCTCAGGCTTCCCTCCAGCAACAGCTGTCGTGTCTCCTCAGGGGAGGCGCCAGGGATGGGCGCTGTCAAATCCAGATGCAGAAATTCCTTCAGGAGCTGGGGGTGGGGGACAGGTGTAGGAGAGGTCAGGGTACGACTCCCCATCCCAGCTAGGAGTCCTCAAGTGAGATTCCAGCGCAGTCCCTGTCTGCCAGTTTGGCCCTTCATCCCTCCCAGCAGGGCCATGCCGCCCACCTTGTCCACCTCGTCGTTGCTGCCCTCCACCACCTCGTAGGCGTCGATGCGGGTCACCACTGCCGCCAGCCGCTGCCGTTCCTGTCGCTGCCGCATGCATGCGTTCACGTGATGGATGAAGCGCTCCACGGAGTTGATCTGGGGGCGAGAGATGGCGGGTTCAAGCCCAGAGTCAGGGAGGGGCAGCGAGCCATACGGTGACCCGACTGGCCGCCCTGGTTACCATGGTGACGACGGCCTCCTTGGCGCGTGGCTCGTCAGTCTTCCTCAGCACCGACTTGAGCAGCAGAGGGTACTTTGTGAGCCGCTGGTGGGGCTTGGCCAGCATGTCGCTCAGCTTCAGCCGCTGGCACTGCTGGTGCTTCTCGGCCCACTGTGGCGGGAGGCAGGGGCGGGGCTCAGGGCAGGCCCCGCCCCAGGTCCCAGGCCACGCCCACTACGCACCTGCTGCCCGGGTGGGTCCACCGCCCTGTGGCCCTACTCATCAGCCAGGCCTGTCCTTACCGTGACATAGGCCCGGAAGAGGTCGTTGTCGCGCAGCAGGCCACGCATGTACTCCATGCAGCTCTCCTCCTCCATGCAGTATCGTATGTAGGGCTTGAAGAGGGAGCCGAACTGGCGCAGGGCGGAACAGGAACACCTGGTTACCTGTGCTACCTGTGGGCCGGGCCCTGTACAAGCTCTTCCGTACTGCACTTTTGCGACCACCCCAGCGGGTGGCAAACCTCATTAGCCCTGTTTTCCACATGAGATAACTGAGCCTTGGAGAAAGAGACCACCCTCGGCCAGGTAGCAAGGGAAGATAGCCGGGTGGGGTTCAAACCCGGGCGATCGACTCGGAAATCTTTGCCTCTGACCACTAGGGGTCGAGCAGGGCCACTGCTCTGGGGGAGGCTGGGGTAACAGGCGGATAGGATCGGAGCCCCAGCCCTGCCTCATTGTCCCCGCCTGTGTGCGGCCCGGCACGCACCATCTTGAAGCCTTTGAGGAAGTCCCCAGGCTGCA
>NW_024350927.1:8483716-8499072 GCF_902729225.1 Pteropus medius | reverse complement strand
CTCGCCGACTCCACCTGTGGAAACCGCCCTCTTCCGGCCCCACCCGATCCGTCTCCACCCCTGTGCTTAAGCCCCTCCCCTATCCCCGGGGCCAGGTATCGTGCCCCGCCCCAGATCCCGTCGCACCTCACACAGCAGCCCAGACTCTTGCAGGTTCAGGAGGCAGCACAGGAACAGCTGTGGGGGTAAGGGGCGCTGCAGCTGGGGGGGTCCCAGTCCCGACGCCCCCCTCAGATTCTTAGGCTCCCCTCTACCCCTTACCCCTCCCTGGAGGCTCTGAAGCACCCTGGGGCAGAGAGGGTTCACTCTTCAAGAAAAGGCCTAGGCCCCAGGGTCCCCACAGAGCGAAGGCTGCGGCCAGGCCTGGAACACTCTCCTCCACCTCTCCCCTGGCTCGGCCTCTGTTTCAGCTCAGAGGGCGCCTTCCTTGAACCCGCAAGACCAGGCCAGGTGCTCCCCCAGGTCAAAGTCCCTATATACCGCACACCTCCCCGCCCCAGTGCCAACACACTGTCTCCATGCCTAGGGTGTGGGCTGCTGGACACCTGGCACTCAGCAGGTGTTCAGGAATTGCCGTTGAACGAAAGGATGAAGCCTGTGTTAGTTCAGCTCAGCCCACCACACCTGCCTGAAGCCCCCTCCCAGGTGCCCTGCACAGGGGAGTCACCTCCTCCCCGGGGTGTGGCCCTTCTCTCACGTCCCCTCTTTGTGGCCTGGCACCTGTTCCTTCTGCAAAGGCCTAAACTCTGATGGGGGTAGCCAGGAGGAGGCCATGGGGGCGGATGGGCGGCCCTGGGCCTCTGCGGTCCCACACTCACGTTGGTGATCACCCGGAGTTTCTTAACGTAGGAGGCCTCTGTGTGCAGAAGCTCCCACACCGCCTCCTGCTGGTGGCACTGCCTCCGAGTCAGCTTCTGTGGGAAGGGCAGGGGTCGGCCAGGAGCCGGGAGTGTTCAGGAACGGGAAGGGTGAGCAACCTTGCAAGTAACCTGCTTTTCCCGGCGGAGACACGCAGGTCCCCCAAATTCTGGGCCACTAAAACAGCTAAATGGCACACTGCAGTTTCACCTTGCCTCAGTTTCCCCAAAGCGGGTTAATGATGCCAGCAGTCTGGCAGGGCTGTCCTGTGGAACATCCTGTCACTGGGTCCTCAGAAGAGCCCCATGAAGTGGGAAAATAACGTCTCCGTTTCCCCAGGGAGGAGGGAGAAGGGAGGGCCGCGGGTGGCACCCACCTCATGCCCGTCAATGAGCTCCCGCCAGCTGTCCTCCAGCCTCAGGCAGGCGTCGGCTTCATCCTCCTCCTCGTCCCCCTCCTCCTCCCACGAGTCGTGGTCAAAGCGCAGCCTCCGGGGCAGCCTGGGCAGCCCGAAGAGGCCATAGGCGTGCAGCTTGCCCTCCAGCTGCTCCATTTTGTCCACCTCCTAGGAGACCAGGGTTAAGGTCAGAGGTCAGGGCCAGCCAACTGTCCTGCCCCAGGACCCACAGGACCACCTACCCGGCCAAAGGCGCTGGTGCTGGGGCCTGAGCTGAAGAAGCCGCTGAAGCGGCTGGCCGCTCGGTTCTTCCAGCTGTCGCTGCTACCGCTGCTGCTCCCGGGCAGAGAGCAGCTGGAGGAGGTGGGGGGCTCCTGGCCAGGGATGCTCGTCTCCCCCAGGAACTCGGACATGTTCTTTCGTCGGCGGCCAGGGGCCTGGCCAGGGAGGGTTGGTCAAGGCCAGCCAGGCTCACTCTGGCCCCCAGAGCCCCACCCCAGGGTGGGTTTCCTTGACCTCAAGCCAGCCTGGGAGGTGGGAGGGTCTCTGCTGCCCAGCCTGGGAGGCCGCCCCTCCTGAGACCCACACATGCTCTGGGGGCCATAATATCCAGACACAGATGCATCCGGACCACCCCCAGCCACCCAGCCACAAGCATGAAGCAGCTGGGGAGAAAGAGTCACACACTCAGGTGCACTGGGAAGCACAGCTCCAAGTGGATCCACAATGCACACGCATGCATATAGCCCGTGACGCACAGTCTCACTCCCCACGCGTCTGCTTACACACACACACACACTCACACACACGCACTCCCCCTGGGCACTAGAACACTCTCAGAGACGAGACCCATCACACTGGGGTGCAGTCGGATCTCGAGGGGGCCTCCTATTCTCACAGCAACCCCATTTTCCAGAAGGGGAGATTGAAGCCCCAAGAGGGAACAGGGAGGGGCCCAGCTGACCTCCCCTCTGCGGCCCTGCCCCGTCCCCAGCCCTGCCCCAGCCCTGCCTCCTCACCAGGATGTCCAGGCTCTCCCTGCGATTCGGGGGGTCTACGCGTTCCAGGGCAGGCGCCCCGGCCCCGGCTGGCCGCAGGATCGGCAGACTAAGCGACTTGCAGTCCTTCACCCCCTGCTCCGCCTTCCCCTCGTCCCCCGGCTTGGCTGGGGCAGCATCAGGGGGCAAGGAGAGGCCCTCAACACGGGGTCCAGCGGAGGAGGTGGCCCCAGTCCCCTCTCCCCCGAAGATCCATCCGACCAAGCCCTCGCTGCCCTCCCCTGAAGCCCCGCCCTACAAGCCCCCCACCTCCCACTACTGCCCAGCAAAGACACCTGTAGGGTAATGAGCCTGCTCAGGGCCACGGCCAACAAGAATCTGAGCCTGGGAAGACACACCCATCTCCGGAAGGCCCAGCCGGGCCCCGCCCACCCCACCAGCTGCTTACCTTTGACCCGCAGGTAGTGTCCCCCAAACCTGTAGGCCTCGAAAGTGAGGGACAGGGGCGTGTTGGACTGGTCCAGGTAGATCTCCACCTTGCCCAGTGCGATGCCCTTCCTTTCAAATATTGGCAGCAGCACCTCCCTGCCCCGGGGTGGAGGCGCCTCTGTTAGGGGGCGGTCACACGGACCCCCATCCCATCCATGGCCCCAGCTCTGTCCCCCCTTCCCAGTGGAAAAGGGAGGCACCTGTGGGATCACACACAGGTACACACACAGATGCGTGCGGGTGCACACACACCTGTCCACAGAGGTGCACACACTCCTGCATGCATCTGCACACCAGCTACCGCACCCAGGCCCTCACACTCATGTCCACGCACTGTCACGGGCCCGTCCACACCCAGGGACTGGACCACGCATACAGGGCTGGAATACACGCACAGGTGCATGGGCCCTGTCACGTGTGCCCTCACTGGTGTATATACCATGTGGGTGGACCTCCCCACAGGTTGGGGACATGGTCACCACACAGACACAGTCAGATTTGCAGGAGGCCGCGCCTGCCCTCAGCCCACTTCCGCACGCAGGCCACCAAGCCCTACCCTAGTGACTTCTTCTTCACAGCTGGTACGATCTCTGTCTCGATGTCCACACTCAGGTCAAATTTCAGGGTGAAGCACTCCTTGCTGGGGTCCTAAGAGGACGCGGGTCTCAGCCTCTGCACCCCTTGTCCCCCATCCTCCCCATCCTAGGGTCCACGATGGGGACCACAGCAGGGAGTGAACATGGGGACAGTCCCAGGGAGGCCCCCAGTGTCTGTCCCGCCTGAGAGAGCAGCTCCTGGAACGTCCCCCACCCCACCTGGCTAAGGTGGGCAGTGCTGGGCTGCAGGGCAGGGTGGCGAGGGAGGGACACATCAGGCCCCACGCCTGATCCCGGGTTCAGAGCAGACAGGCCCAGCCTTGGGGATGGAAAAGAGGGGGCCCCTCTGCCAGCCTGGGGCTCCTTACATCTGTGTGTCTCCTCCTGGCTTTCTTCTTGGAGAGTTTCAGACCTGTGCTCTTCCGGTCCCTGCAGGAAGCCGGTGAGGGCAGAGGCTGGAGGCACGGTGGGTCCTCAACGGGGCAGGATCTGAGCGGGCCCTGGCTGGCCACCCACCCCTCACTCACCCCAGGTGACCAGGTAACCCAGGCACACTCCCGCAGGCCAGGGCCCACAAGGGGGTGTGCGCCCTCTGGTGGCCAACACAGGAGTCACACCCAGTGGTACCTAGTCAGGTGGTGCCTGATCCCAGAAGCCCCGGAGGCTGGCCCAGGCTAGGTGGCCTCCTCTAGGAATTGGGCAGCCGCAGAGACAGGGCCTCTGGTCCCTGCACCTCTGAGCTGAGACCCAGCCTTGGGGCCTTCAGGTGTCTGCTCTGCCCACCTACCCCTCACCTACCCTTTGTCATCCATACAGCTTTCCTCCTCCTCCTCCAAGCCCACTGCAGGGCTGGTGCGCGGGGGGCATGACCGGGTGGACACATTCCGGGCCAGGACGGAGCCTTAGGAGTACAGTGGGGGGTGGGGTTGTGCCCGCTCCCTCCCTGGTCCCTCCTTAGCCTTCCAACATGGCCATCTCTGGAGGGGCCACTGCCTGCTACCAATCCTGGGGCACCCTGTCCTCAGACTAGCTAAGTAAGGCCTTTTGGTTCTGTGAGGGGAGGGGCTCGGTCACTGCTTGTCATCTGTTCACTCCCAGATTCAAAAAGACACAAGAGCCCTGAGATGACACAAAGTGATGCCCGCTCCCAACACAAATCCACCTGCAGCCTCAGTTTACCTGTCTGTGAAATAGGGATAAAGAAGCCGGCCTCTGGGATTACTGCGGAAAGGGGTCAAAGTCCATGGCTCTTTCTCTCAGGCCTCACCCTACCCCCACCCCTGTGACCATACCCAAAGTCCCAGGGGGCCTTGGCAGACAGGGAGAGTCCTTTTGTGCCTCTGACCAGCTAAGAAGGGAGACAAAGGGTTGGCATTTCTCTCCAGGCCCAGTGTCTGGAAGCCACCTCAGCACAGCCAGCTGGCTGTGGTCCTGGGCCATTTCCCTATTCAGCATGAGGGGTTTCTTGTTTCCTGCGACAAGTCCCTCTGACCTGCCCATCCCAACCCCACTCCTACCCCCGCTGCCTCTACTCCAGGCTGGAGGATTTGCCCAGAAGTCCCCAACCCCGAGGACACGGAGAAAGGGGCCTCTCCATGCAGGCCCCAAGCCAGGGGCAGGGCCTCGGGGGGCGGGGGGAGGTGCAGACCTGGCACTTGGGACAGACAGGCCTGCTCTCAAGATGGGGCACAGTCCCCAGCTTTTAAGTCCGGCAGCCGCAAAGACTGGGAGAGATCGCTCATCAGCCTTTCTGAAGCCTCTTGTTAAAAAACTTGCAGAACAAAAGGGACTGAAACATACTTGGGTTTCCTCATTTCAGCCGACTCTTGTCCTTCTGATGGCCCTGTCACAGTTCCAACAGTTACTAAGACACTGTGCCCCCAGACAGGGAGTTTGTGGCTACCCTGGGAACGCTAGGGTCCAGGTTGGGCCCCGCAACCGGTGCTCACCTTGCGGGGGCAGGTCAAAGCGGACGTGTCCATCATACTGCATAGTGCTGTGAAACTTGCTGTCACAGGCCTCGCAGAGGTTGAGGGGTCCCCGGCGGTGCAGCTGCTGGCAGTCGGCGTGGTGGCATACCTGTGTGACACAGGATGGAGACGTGGCCCCAGATTTACCACATGGCCCCAGCCTATACTCTCCCCCACTGCACAGATGACCTTCCTGCTTGCTCCTCCATCCCCCAACCTCCCACAGCTCACCCCTAACACTCTCCTGCTGACTCTGCCTCCGACTTTTTTAAGAAAACAAAAGCCATCGGAAGTCTAGGGTCCATGAGCTCCCACCATGTCCACCTGCTGCCCGGGGCTGCAGGGGCTTGGCCCTGCTCCAACCCGAAGCCAGCCTTCCACCTAGATCCGAAGTGCGGGGCCACCGTTCAGCATCCCCTGCCCCTATATCCTCGGGTCACCCCTCCCCGCGGGATAGAGCACGCCCATCGGCACGCTAACCCTCATCCCTCCGTCTCCAGCTGCTGCTCAGTTTCTCCCCCTCCCTTTATAGCTAAACTCCGTAAAACAAGTGTCCGCCCTCCCCTTCCCAGATCTCTCCCCTCGGCAATCTTTATCCGCCCCGACTTTTGTTTTAAAATACTTCAAACCTACAGAAAGTTATAAGACCTGTATAACGATATCCACACCCCCTTCTGGCTTCCCCAGTTGTTCCCACTGGTCTTCTCGTCTCTCTCATGACCCGCCTTCCCTGCGCAGAAATCAAGGCATCACCTAGGAGCAAGGCAGCACCTCGAGGTCCTCCTACGAACACGGAAGCTGAACAGATACACAGTCCGCCGAGTGTCCACGCCTGCACTTCCCAACTGTCCAAACAATGTCCTTTACAGAATTTTTTTTCCCTACACAGGATCCAATCAAGGGTTGTGTGAACATTTGGTCTTGTCTGTTTAATCCTTTAAGAATAAATTCCCTGATACCTTTTTTTTTGATCTTTCATGTTACTGAGATTTTTCAGCCAGTGGTCTGGCCGAAAGTGCCACTCCCATCCGGGTGGGTCTGTATGAGGGCCTCGGGTATCAGGCTGAGCATGTGGGCAAAGACACGAGAGGCTGTGTGACCTCCTCTATGCGCCCACGATGCCAGATCATTTGGGGACCTCGCTGTCCTTTTTAAAGTCCCCTTTTTTTTGGACTGGGGTGACGCTCTGAGATATCCTGTTTCCTGGCAATCTCACACTCCAGAGCTTCAGCATTCACTCAAGATTTTGGCCTAAATCGATGATTACTATGATGCTCGACTTGGACATTTTCTCCTCTTCCCAGTCTCTCTGAGACCCCCTCCCATCAAGGTTTTGGCCCCTCCCCAACACAGCAAACTCATTCTTCTCGGCGACTCTCCCCAGTGAACGCCACGTTTCTAAGTTCACTTGTCTGTTCTCACGGGACCCAGCATTTGATATCGGTGTCTCTGTGAAACCTCTTCTCCCTAGGTCCCCGGGACCCAGGCTCTGCTGGTTCTCCTCCCGCCCCCATCCCTGCCTATGGGCCCCTCCCCACTTTCATTTACACCGATCCGCTGGGACTCGGCCAGTCTCATGACTTAGAACACCTCCACGTGCCGAGGGCTCCCAGTAAATCCCCAAGCGGGACCTCGCCCAGGACTGGAGCAATCTTCTCTATCTGTCCCCGACTCTAAGAAGCATCTTGACTTAAACCATCCGCACACGAGCTCCTGACTCCTCCACGCAGCTCCGTCCTCCTCGGCTAACCCGATGCCTCCTGGTCATGGGGTGTTGGGGGCTGAGTTGTGTCCTTGCAAGACTGGTTGAGTCCTGACCCCCAGCACCTCAGACTGCGGCCTTAATTGGAAATAGGGTGGTGGCCGATGTCACTAGTTAAGATGAGGTCATACTGGAGTTTCTGATCATAGGGTATGGAGTAATCACATGACTGTTGCCCTAATAAGAGGAGGAGAGACAGAAGACGACCACGTGACGACATGTGAATGAACCAAGGAGCGCCAAAGAGCGCCTGGGGCCACCGGAAGTTGGGATAGGCAGGGAAGGACCCTCCCCTGGAGCCTTCAGAGGGTGCACAGCCCTGCAGGCAGCAGCCCTGGGAAGCTAACGCATTAGGCCAAAAACTTGGGGTCACCTCTGATCTTTCTGTCACACCCCCACCCAGTCAGTCCGAAAATTCTGTTGGCTCCACCTTTAATCTCCGCAGCTTCAACCCGGCCACGCTCTCTAGCCCAGCACAGCCGCTTGGCTGTGTCACCTCGGCTGGATTTCAACAACGGCCTCGGCACTGGCGTCCTGCCTCCACCCTCGCCCTCCAGTCTGTGAGACCAGAGTGGACCCCGTTCAAAGAGGAGGCACACATACCTGCTCAAAACCCCGCAGTGGCTTTCCATGTCCTTCCCAGTATAGCTACCTCGTGGGCCTCCTGCCCCGCGCTCCAGTCCTGGTTCACGCTGCTACCCCAGTCTGGCACGGCCGCCAGGCGCACTCCCGCCTCTGAGTCCTGAAGCCCGAAATGCTGTCCCCAGGGACCGAAGTGACCAGCTCCCCTGCTTCTTGCAGGTCTTTACTCCAAAGTCGCCATCTCCCCTTCTAAGGTTTCGACTCCTCTGCACTCTCTCCCCCCTCCCCCTTTCTCTCTTTCCCACCATCTGACACCTGCATATTTCCCCTGGCTGCTCCCACACCTTGTAGCATCTGCAAGAACAGCCGCTCGCTGCTCTATCTCCAGTCCGACCCACTCAATAAATACCTGTTTACTAGTTAGGGCAATGGAGGGTCGCTGAAGTTTTTGGCTGGGGAGAACCCGATCCGAGATTTTCAGGATGACAGACAGGGGTGAGGATGGCTGAAGGGAGGAGGGAGGAAGAGGCTGACAAGTTCTGATCCCCATTTAGACTGTGGTCGCTCCTGTGCCTGGGGCTGCATTGAGGGCTCCTCACCCCAGGGAGAGCTCTGATTGTCCCTATTTTACAGAAGAGAAAAGTGAAGCTCAGAGAAGCTAAGTAACTTGTCTAAGGTGACACAGCCAGTGGAGCCTGGATCAAACCCGGCGCGTAGCTCGAGATCCCAGATTTTCACATCACCTCTTGGGTGACTGAGAAGGGACAGCGGAGTGAGGGAGGCTGGCCTCAGGTCAGCCAGGGGCTATGGAGGTGGGAGGAAATCAGTCACAGTTTGACGGTCGCCGTTTTGGCTCCTGTGTCCCTCCACTCCACCAGACAGAAAAAGAAACATGGACACAGAAACGGCAGCCAGAGGGGTCAGACTGAGGAGGCCACTCGCTCTGGGGGCCCTGGGCCTCAGGCTGACATTAATGATCCAGATTTTGGCTGGCAGTCTGAGCGCCCCTGACTTCCACACCCTTTTCAAGTCGTCTAAAACAGTGTTCTCAGGCTCTGAGGTAGGGGCAAGGGACTCTCTTCTTCAACCAAAGCAACTGTTTTTGTCTACTTAATATAAAGAAGCATAAAAATCGCTATCCCCAGCCTCGACTCTGCCCGGCCCCACCTCGGGGTTCCCAGGGCACTGCTGACAGAGGGCCTGGCTTTGCAGGCTCTTGGACTCTCGAGCTGCGAGCATCTTCTCTTGACAATGAATCTTGGGAAGGCAGCTGCCCTACTTCTGCCTTTCTTCCGGGAGACCCCATCTGCCAGCTCAGCAGCCCTCTCTCCCTGAGTCCAGCCTGGCAGCCAGCCTGGCACAGGTGCCCCTCACCCGTTCCAGGCCACTCGAGATTCCCCTGACAGCTGCATCTGCTGGTGCCCGGCTTGGTGGTGGGTGGGGCTGTAGACCTACCAGTTACCTAGGCCCTGGTCTCACAGTGGGTGGAGGGCGACATGGCCTGCAGAGGGTCTCTGGGAACCTTGCAGTCCAGGTACCTGGTTCTGTGACACAATCTTGGTTTTACACAAGTCCAATAAGTCCAACATATAGATGACAGATTCGGAACTCAGCAAATATTTACTGAGCACCTGCTGCCCACCCTGTGGAGGCACTAGATGCCTGGGGGGACTCAGGAAGCTGGTCCCAGCACCGGAGGCTTCGGTGAGCACCACCCCCTCTTCCTCCTCCTCCTCTTCTTCCTACTGTTACTATTACTACTAACACCCATACTACCGATGATGATGGGAAACCAAGGCCCAGCCGGCCCACCTCCTCTGCTTCCGTCCTCCCTGCGAACCCCAGATTCAGGGAACCCAGGGGCATGCGAGGCTCGGGCCCAGGACCCTCACTTAATTCAGCAGGTCTGGTTGAGGCTGAAGTTCCAGGAACCCCCAGGGACAACCACAAGTCCCACTGGGAGGCTGCAGCTGGGCGGGATGCTGCTCCCCACCCCTTCCCCCACCAGTCACCAAACCGCAGGGTCTCCCCACAGCTCTCTCCGGGGGCAGAAGTCTCCGCAGCACTGAAGTGGGGCAGCCCCTTTCCCTTCTCTCAGACTCGGGTGCCCGACCTCTGAGGGCGGCGGGGGAGGGGTGGCGGGGTCCAGCGACGAAGAGAGAGCCCACCAGACTGTACGCCCAGGTCACACTGCAACTTCTAAGTCGGCGAATGCGCTAGAACTTTACGAATACGGAGGGGGCCCTTTGGGGAGCAAGATCGAGGCCACCGCTCATGGGGAGGGGCACCAGAAATGGCTTTCCCCTCCCCCGGGGGCTGGAGCAGGAGGGGTGTGGCAGGCCCGGGCAGAGGAAGGAAAGGGGGAGGGGTGGCCACGGGCCGGGCCTGGGACCCACAGGTGTGTCCGGAGGCAGCCCCGGCACAAAAGACCAGGGTGGGCGAACCACCTCTGCCGCCTGGCCGCCTGGCCCCTCGATGGCGGGGTGGGGGACACACACCTCAGGGCCCCAGGCCCTAGTGCCGGATCCCCGCGCTGTACCGCCCCCGGCCGGTGGCTCGGCCACCGCGTGCCCCACCCGCGCCCCCCGGCTTCCCCGCACGGCTGTCCCCGCCCTACCTGGCCTTCCCTGTCGCGCCCGCGACCCCTGGCACAGCAGGGAGCGGGGTCCCAGGAGGGCATTCCCGGGCCTGGCCTGGAGGCCGCGCGGCGCCCAGAGACGCCGGGGCCCGTCCCCATGGCGGCCGGAGGAAGCGGCCGTCTGCGCCGCCCGCCGCCCGCGGACAAAGCGCGGAGCCCCGCTTCCTGCCATTGTGCGGCCGCGCCCGCCCCGCCGAGCGCCGGGACCCCCGGGGACCGCGGCCGGGAACACCCGCCCCGTCCGCGAGCCCGGCCCCGCCCCCGCCGGCCCCCGACTTCCGCACTGGCCCCCCAGCCCCTTCCCCACGGACCCGGGCTCAGAGTGTCCATCTCGGACCTGCTCCTCCTGGCGAAGCTCCCTGAATGCTGGTGGCAGAAGGGGGGGACCGGGACCAGGGCATTTCCCCATCCCGTCCTCGGACCCGGCTCCCCCTCCAGTCCCCAGTCCCGGGACACCCCTCTCTGCTCTGACCTTTTGCTTCCCCGCCCGGCCACACATCCAGCGCTCAGAGGTCGTCCTGGGGGTCATCGACTGCCACCCCACAGCCCGAGACCCGGCCTCGGGGCCTGAGCCTGGGGACCCCCCAGTGCCCAGGCCAGAGCCGGGGGGCAGAGGAGCGGAGGGTCCCGGTGACTACAGGTGGAGTCGGCAGGGGGAGGGGGCGCGCTGGGAGGAAACGGTGGAGACGGTTTGGGGGCCCCCAGGAGTGGGGCGAGACCCGTCAGGAAAACCCCGCTGCCCACCTCAGCTTTCCCCGAGGTCCTGCTGCTCCAGCTGAGTGCGTCCGCGTGCCCCACCTCCAGGGGGCGCTCGTCGGGACAGAGAGGACCGCGCCCCACCCCCGCAAGATGGGGTGCGGTGCTGAGGTACCCACTGTAGGGTCTCAAAGCGCTTTTACACTCACTCCCGGCAGGTGGGGGCGGGCACTACTGTCCCCATTCGCAGTGATGGGGCTAAAGTGGCATCAGAGTCAGGAATGGAACCTCGACTTCTGGCTCTGGGGTTCCAGAATGGCCTCCCCTCAGTGTCTATGGAGTGAGGGCACATGCTGTCATCAGCCCACCCACCCCTTACGGCTCCCCCTCAATCTGGTTCAACTGGGGAAGAAGGTGGAGAGTCTCTGAGGACGGTTCTGAGGGGGGCAGGCATTTCTTAGGGGCCACTCCCAAAGCGTGAGTCATTCACTGTCCATTCCACAGGCGGATCTTTTGAAATTTAAAACCCCATCATGTCACACCCTCCCCCTCCCCCTTAATATTCTCCAGTGGCTTAGAATAAAATCCCAATGTGGCCTGGTTCCTACCTCACACCCTGGCAGGTCCCACACGGGATCCCTCATACTGACTTTTCTCCCTACGACTCACCCAGCTCAGCGCCTGCACCTCTGTGTTCTCTGTCTGGAACACCGCATGCCCCTGATCTTCCAACAGCTGGCACTGGGCCCCATCCTAAACGCTACCTTCGCAGGGAGGCCGTCACCCTCCTTCCAAAATAAATAGCCCCTCAACCTCCAACGCTCAAATCTCTTAAATTGAATTCTTTCCTCCTAAGTACGTATCACCACTCGAAGTTATTTGATGTCTTTGTTCACTTCTGGATTATCACTTTCCTGCTGGAATACCCTCTCCAGAGGCCACCGGCCTTGGCCGTCTGGCCCATACTGCCTCTTCAGCGTAGAACAGTCCTGGCGCACAGTAGGTGCTTGGGATAGACTAGATGATGACTGGATGAATGAAGGCAGATGAAGGGTCTTCATGCCAGAAAAGCCCATTGGGGCAGGGAAGGTCTCAGCCAAAATGTCCCTTCTGGGTCAACGGTCGAGAAAGGCTTCCCCTCTGCCTGATCACAGGTTCTCTCTTCCTCTTGGCATCCATGACCTTGGGCCTGCTGACCCAGGCAGGTCAGTTTCCACTTCAAACCCTGGTGGTTTTGCCAGGCCCCCTGCCCCTGCGGCTATCCCATAGGCCGACAGCTGAGCCCTCCCAAGTGCCAGGCCTGTGCCAGGAGTTTGGGACAGCAAATCTTGTTCACTCTTCTCTAAGATCCTAAGGAGGAGATACTGTTAATATCTCCATTTAACAAAGAAACCGAGGCTTAGAAAGGTTAAGTGACTTGCTTCAAGTCACCAGCGGGTAAGTGGGGAGGCAGATGCCTGTGCTTTGGGCCACTACCTGTGTCTTAGGCACAGGGTGGTATGGGGTGCATGAAGACTGGCTGAGTGATGGTTTGGGCAGCAGAGCCTTGAGGTTCATCCCTTGGGGACAGGGCAGATTCCAAAGCCAGCTTAGGGGGATCCAGCTGGTCTGGGGTAACCAGCTCGCATCAAATGGAGACCACCAGGGCTGAGCCACGGCTGGTCACTGGAAGTCACCTGAGTGACGAGGCCTTGGCCATCCCTGAGTCATGCTCCTCCAGCCAGGGCAGGGGTGCTCCTTAGAGCGCCAGGGCCCTGCTGCCCCAGGAGCCCGTGGAGCTGGTGAGGAAAGGAGGCCCCAGCCCCTGCATCAGGAGAGGGAGGAGCCCCTCGAAAGTTCCTAGTTCTCACCTCCTCTTTACAGGACAGAGCTGAAATAGTGCCTGAGCTATAGCATGCCCCAGGGGTCCAGCCCCTGACTCCCTGGGGAGGGGGCCCCTCCTCAGCCCAGCCCCAGCTCTAGGCTCATGAGTCAGGACCGGCTTGTTGAAACTGATCCTCAGAAACCAGATGCTGGCGCTGATGAATAATGGAGAATCCACAGCAGGAGTCCCCCTCTCACCCCCGCCCCCAGCACCACCTCCGCAGCCCCAGAAGAGGAGGCCTGTGGGCATCCCCACCCCACAATGGTTGGGGCCTCCTCCTGGTCTGTGGTGGGCGCGGGAACTTCCTGTCCAGTAGAGACCGTGGGTCTGGGGCGAGGTCTGGGGCCCGCTCCATGCTCTGCCCACAGCAGATGGGTCTTGAATCAGGAGTTGGGGCTCCTCAGTTGAAGGGACACCCGTGCCCAAGGGCTCCCCACTTGGGCTAAGTTCTCCTGGGAGCCTACGGGCCCCAAGGCCCCATCTGGCACCTTGCAGATGCAGGGGTGGAGGCTGCATGCGTGGGCAGGTCGGCCAGGCTGTCCTCCTCGTTCCCAACGGCCTACCAGCTCCTCCCTCCCCCTCGGCCGGGGCTTAACTCCTTGTCCTTTGGGTTCCGGGGCCCACCTGGAGGCAGAGCCTGCCCTAAAGTCCTGCCCTGAGCTGGGCAGATGGCAAGAATATAGAGAACCTGTCCACAGGCCAGGCCCACTGCATAGGCCCGGGAAACCAGAGAGGCCCCTTCCTCCTCAGGGAGCAGTCTGGCTGGGACTCAGTGCTAGGGAGACAGGGAGAGGCTGTGTGTGGTCCGTGAACTTCACTTCCTGCCCTGTCCCTGCACAAATGCGCCTGACCCTGGAGCTAAGGACCACAGCCTCGCAGCCAGTGCCTTCTCCTGGCACCTCTTTCTCCAGCACCAGATAGAAGGCTACTTGGGACGGAATGAGGGAGAGGACACGTGCCTGGGCTGCAGTAGACCTGCTTCTGGGGCCCACCTGCCCCTGCTCTTACCCACCTGTGCAGAGAGGACACTGGCCAGGTCTCTATAATTTTCTATCTACAGATCCTGTGAGATCCTAATGTATTTGTGGACCTTGGCCAAGGGGCAGAGTAAAATCCACCTAGAGCCACCCCCCCTCCCCGCCCAAGCTGGGGAAGGTTATTGGGGAATCTATAGGGTCCAGGGCCTCCTGGCCTCCTTTTCCTCGCCTTTAATCAAGGCAGACAGGGCCTATCCTGGGTCCCTCTGTCCCCGCCACAGCTGCCTGAGGCACAGACTCTCGCGCCCCCTGCCGGCCTCCCAGAGGACTGTCCCCGATACTGACCCTCGTTCGACCAGATGGGGCAGGGTCCCCGAAGCCTCCTCCTAATCACCCTAAGCCAAGCCACCGCCCCCCCGCCCCCAGCAACAAACCTCACAGCAGGGCTGAGGTTCCATAGGCTCCTCACAGCCATATCTGGGGGCCGACTCCCCATTAGAGTCACTGGGGCGGGGGCGGGCGCTTCGGCCCATTCCACACTCAAGTAAATGGAGGTAGAGCCAGCGGCGCCCGTCGATACCCACCCGCGGGCCTGGGGCTGTGTGGGACTTTCCAGTCTGGTTCTGTCCATTAATTTGGGGGAAGTCTTGGTGCCCGGACCCACCCCGTCCGGACCCCAGCTTCCCCGTGAGACTCACCTAGGGACATGGGTTTCCTCCTCTGTGGCTGGGGCTCGGGGCAAGGCTGCCAAAGCCCCGGCGGGGCGCGCAGGGCGAGGGGGACCGGAGCCGCGGGGCGGGCTCAGTCGGTCCGCGCTGGGTTGGGGCGCCGGGCGTAGGGGAATTACGGTAGGCTGGCGCGGGCGCTACCACCTGGGCGGGCCGGGACGTACCATCCGCGCGCCCGGCCGGGATAGGGGAGCGCTGGGATTCAGAAAAGGGCCCTGCGGCCAATCCCGCAGTCCTGGGGATGGCAGGGAGCCCAGACGGCGCTCGCGGGTAATCTAGGGTCTGGGCTGCAGGGACAGGGGGAAGGCAGTAATCATTGTCCCCGAGGGGGCGGCCGTTCACANGGAGGTGGAGCCCCCTCCTGCCAGGTGCTACCCTCCTGGGGGCTGGGTCCACACCAGGACACCTCACCCCACTGGTGAGAACTCGTCTCTGCCCCAGGCCTTCACCTGCCCCTGCCCCCACCCCGCAATTACTTGGCCAAAGCCCAGAGCTCCGCTTGCATGTCCTCTCTGGCCCTGCGCCTTTCTCCAGCTGCAGACTGGACTGCCACCTGTCTACAGCTGACTAGCATCGAAAAGGCCCATTTACCTCCAGAGATCCCCAAAATCTGGCCATTCTCAAGGGCCCTCCCCACCCCGACCTCCTGCCTCTTATCCCCAGAGCATTGCCCAAGAGAATAGATGACTCCCTCTCCCATTATTCACCACATCCTGCCCATTCTTCCTCCACGGGGGTCTCAGATCCACCCCTTCCTCTGCCCCGTGTCCACTGGTCTTTATCTGGCCACCCCGCCCCTAG
>NW_024350927.1:8287021-8483705 GCF_902729225.1 Pteropus medius | reverse complement strand
CACACACACACACACACACACACCCTCATCCCTGCCACCTCACAGCCCATTGTTGAGCTGGAAGGGAACTCTGAAGTCAGCAAATCCAACCTCCGCTCTCTGCTTGAATACCCCTCGGCAGGAGGTGCTCACTACCTAAACATCGGGGAGCAGCTGCAGCTCCTGCCTGTACTGAACCCAAACTCACCTCTCTGCCAGGGCCCCTGGGAGCCATGCGGAAAAACTCACCACCCCTCCCTTAGAAATGGGAGGCCTGAGGACAGCCAGACCAGGTCTGACTCGCCTCAGCAAGTCATTTCGCCTCCCTGCTTCTCTGTGTCCTGTCTCTAAAATGGAGATCGGGTGGGCCCTGCGGCAAAGCGGGGGAGTGAAGAGCAGGCTGAGGTCCCTGTGAGGGCCAGGCACACAGCAGGTGCTGAGGAACGGTGGCTACTAGAATCATTACCTGCAAGGCCCACCTCCAGGCTAAACACCACCGAGTCTTCTGTCCCCTCAAATGTGGTAGTGCAGTGTCCCCGTGTGACCTAGGGTGCCCTGAACGGACTGACCAGAGCGCCCAGCTCAAGGGCGCCCTGACACGGGCCGGCCGGTGGTTCCCTTGACAGAGGGGCCGTCCCCCGAGACTGAGAACTCCACGTGCCCGGGGAACAGGACCGATGTGCCATAAACATGTGTCCGCTGGGGGGGTGGGCCGGGGTCTGGGATGGAACCTGGGCACTGGGCACTCTCAGACCTCAGGAAGGGAAAGGAGGATGCGCCCGAAGCCTGGAAGTTTCTCTCCCTCTCCATGATGGATGAGCACGTGACCACAGCTAGCGTTGTCTTGAACACTGACAGCGCGCCACACTGTGCCACGTGCTTCACATACAAGCCCTCTTATGATCCTCATCACAACTCCAGAAGCTTCACCTGGAAACTGAGGCTCAGAGAGGTGCAGTGACTTCCCTAAGGTCGTGCAGCTGGACAGGTGTGGGCTACTTTACACATCTTTGTCATGGGGTCTCTGAGGCAGACAGCTCAGATTCTTCACCTGACATCAGGGTGCTCCACAGCTAGCTTTGCCTCTCTCTCCCCATCCCCAGGCCCTGCCTGCTCCTTACAGCTCCAACATCCCTCCCTGCTCACTCAGCTTTCCTGCATCTCAGTACTTCCTCTTTCCTCAGGATGCCAGCAGCCTCCTCCAGGAAGCCCATCCTGATAACCTCCTACCCCCAGAATGAACTCCATGGCAGGAGGTAGGGGTGGGGTGGCTGATTCATCTTAGAAGCCCCAGCACCCAGGACAGGTTCAAACAAAACCTCAAGGGTGGGCCCAGAAGCGGAAGGGTCCAGCCCTGCTGAAAGATGGCCCTGCCCAGGACAGCCTAGGCGCCAGTTTGGCAAAGCCCAGTCCTCACTTCCCTCCTCCCAGTGCGGTGAGGCTGTCAACTCCAGATGGGCAGAGCCTTTGTTTCCTGGACATCTCCAGGGTCCAGAACTGGGCCTGCCCCAGCAGAGACTTAGAGCTAATTTGGTGAATGAATGAATGAATGAATGAATGAATGACACTGTCTCTGAAAAGCTAACACATCCTGATAGCGAGCTGTTCCTAGAACAGCTGGGGAGGAGAGTAAGCACGAGGCTCCTGGTCTCGCTCCAGGCCACGTTCCGCCAGTCACGCTGTGCGATGTGGGCAAGCTCTCCCCTCTCTGAGCCTCAGTTTCCTGACACAGCATGTGGGCATAATAATGCTTTCCTCCTGAGGCTCTCCAGACGGTTCGGCGAGGGCCTGGCGAGGGCCTAACGCCCTGCCAGGCACGTAAACGTGTTCACTCAGTAGTGGTTATCATCATCGTCATCAATACAGATGATCTTGGACCCTCTTTCTCACCAAACCTGGGTGTAATGCACCTCCTGTCACCCCCTCCTCCAGCCAGTTCATCCCTTGGGAAGACCTGCCTCCACACTCCTGCCTCTGGCGGGTCCCCCTTCCTGCACCACCCTTGCCTTCTGCTCTGCCTAGTCACGTGTTCACATCCACCAGAGGGCACCTCCTCCAGGATGTCCTCCCCGACTAGCCCCTGTCCCTCTGATCACCTCGTCCCTGAGTGAGTCTGTGCCATTTGTCCCAAAGTGGGTCCCACCAGTGGGAGGGCGTGGGCTCTCCCCCTGCAGGCTGAGCAACCCTCTGGCTGCTGATGCCAGTGTCAGCCACGCTGAGTTCCAGGCAGGCCAAGGCTGGAGCCAGGACCTGGGGGCTGCAGAGGCCCCGCATTTGCTCTGAAACCAGCTCTCATCTGATAGTCCTCACCTCTGCACATTCCAGGCCCTCCTGCCCCTGCAGCAGCTAGGGGACCCGCCCCACCCACAGGAGGGACTGGGACAGTGTGGCCGGGCCCCACCTTGTCACCCCTCAGGGTCAGGCAGAGGCCCCAAGGCTTTGCAGACCCCTGGCAGGTTGTGTAGTAGGGGTAATAAGGCCAGTTTGTTGCCAGGAGCCCCCATCTGGGGGACAGGCAACCAGCCAACACCAGAGCCCCAATGCCAGGCACCACCCGTGCCAGCAGATTGTGTCTGAATCACAGCCACCCCCTTGCCTGGTGACCACGGCAACCTGAAGCCTCCCCCTCCTCTGCCCACCCCCAGAACAGTCCCCCATGTTCCCTGTAACTGTGGCCTTCCTGTGGAGAACGTGTGCATGTGTCTGGGCAGAGGAGGGTGGTAGGGGGAGCTGGCGGTGGGAGGGTGGCATTTTTAATTTCCTGCAGCTGGCAGAGCTGTGCTACACAGTGGTTAGGAGCACAGGCTCTGGCATGACACAGTCTGGGCTCTGGGTTCAAATCCCAGCTCTGCCACATCCCAGCAACGTGTCCCTGGGTGAGCCACTGCCTCTCTGAGCCTCAGTTTCTCCATATGTAAATGGGAATGATAGGACGGATCACAGAAGGCCAGCAAGAGGAGACACCGTATCCTCAGAGCCTGAACCTGACACAGGAAGTTGTGGCAGTTTTTACTACTGTCACTCAGATGTGTACTGCGAGAATCTGAACATGGGTTCAAAGCCTGGCTCGGTCTCTCCTGAGCTGTGGGGCCTCAGCCAAGTCACAGGACCTTTCTGAACCTTGGTATCTTCATCAGAAAGAGGGGACGACGCTGCCTTCCCAGAAGAGCCCCCACAAGCAGTGCACGAGGCAAAGAAAGCGCGTGGCATGAGGCCCAGGGCGTCGTCACGGGCAGAAGTGTAGCGTCAATATTGCTCACTGTCCCTCTCGTTCTGCCTCGTGACCGGCTCCAGAGCCCTGGCACTCCAGGACCAGTTTGCCCCTTCTTCCCTTTGTCAGCCCCAAGGTCACAGTCACTGTCCCAAAGTCTCAAAGCATCCCTGACCTAGGCCCAGGTCTGAAGAGTGTCATAGGAAGGATGCCAGCTGGCACTAGAACAGAGCCTTGGGGAGGGGGAGCTTCTCTTGTGAAGTCTCAGCTTTCTCATCCATGACATGAGGCCATAGCACCTGTCACCTTGGGGCTGCTGCAGGACTGCAGCACAGGGAAGGGCTTTGGGGTACGTCTGCCCCCTGCTTTTGCAGAGGTCTCCCTACTTTGCCACTCTGGAGTCAGGGGCAGCTACACTGCCTCTGAAACCAGCCACCCGGTGGCCCTACCCGCTTCTGAACCCAGACAGCACTGTGGCTGGGCCAGCTGCACACTTGCCAGGGCCCTGTGGACGCCAGTGCCTGGACAGAGAGGGCGGTTGGAGCCCTGTCCCCTCAGCTCCCAGTAGCCCCCAGGCCCTCTAGCTCCCTACCTTGGCTGCCCTCCTCTTGTCCATGCAGTCAGGGTTCTGACAGCGCAGTCCCTTCTCCTCCGCCAGGCTCCTGTCGTCTGCAGGGGAGAGGAGAAGGTTATCAGTTGGGTGGGGCCCAGGGAAGGGTGGCCCCAGGCAGCAGCACCCAGCCTCCCCCATGGCCTCAGCAGCCTCCCCACCAGAGGACGGGTGGGGCAGCTCCTCAAACCTCCCTTCAAAGGAGGTCAGTGTCCCTTTCTCTCTTAAACGCTGGCTTATCTGCTCGGGAATCTGTTTGCAGAGCCCTTTTCTAGTTGCTGTTCCCCAGGGAAATTGTCCAGATTCCACGGGGAGAAAATGTCTTTGGAAATAAGCTGCTCTCTCCCTCTGTCCCACAAGTCTGGAAGGGGGAGGGGGGTGGCTCAGTGACCTTGTGGGGCCCCTGACTTGGAGGATCCCTGCAGGACTGCTGGGAGAAGGGGGATTCCAGGGGTCCAAGATCCCTCCCTACGCCTGCCCTCCGCATCACTGCCTCTATGTATGGACGCCCCTCAAAGGCCCAGGCGGTCCTCCTTACCCTCTGTCCATCTCTGACCCAGAATCTGAGCCCCTCCAAGTTGCCCCTCTTTCTAGGGTCTGGGGTGCAACATCGGAGGGGGCGGGGAAGGGGCAAGGCGGCTGCCGGCCCCGGCTAGCGTGCAGGCCGGGGGAAGGGGTGCTGGCTGATGCGGCGCCAACAGGGGGCACAGTCTGGACCCCCGCCTCCCTGACTCCTTGGCCGGCGTCCACCTCCCACCTCAGGCAGGACTTCCCCAGAGGAGAGGACGGACCGAGCCGCCCACCGCGGAGGGAAAGGAGCGGGCCCGGCCCTCCCTGCTCCCGCGGCGCCCCCCGCCCGCCCCTTCCCCGAGCTGGCGCGGAGGCGGCCCGGCCCGCGGGCCTGTTTGGCGGGGCCGGGCCGGGGGCTCCGCACTCACCCATGGAGGAGGCGCCGGGCTGCCGGGGACGCGGGGAGGGCGCGGGGCGCTGCCGGCCGGCGCGGGGAGCGCGACGGCGCCGGGGGCGGGCAGGGGCGCGCGCAGAGGCCGGAGAGCCGCGGCCGCGGGACCCTCGGCGGCAGGAGGCGGGGCGGGGCAGGTGGGCGGCGGGCGGAGCCGGACGCGCGGCCCCGCCCACGGGGGGGGGCTGGACTCCAGGGCCCCGCCCCGCCCCCCGCCGGGCGTCTGCGGGGGGCGCGCGACGCCCCCCACCCGGCCCCCCGCTCTGAAACCTCGCGCGCGCGCCGGAAGGCCGTCCCTCCGCCTCCAAACCCCCTCGGCCTCCCAGCCGCCTCACATGGAGACGAACACCTCCGTTTTTGATGGGGTAGGAGACATTTTCTCAGTCTTCTGGAAAGGGGGGAAAATGGCATTTTAGACGACTTTGCTATTTCTTCTGGTCCAAATGGTACCGTCTAAGTGGAAATGCGGGTCACGACAGCTCCCTGCGCCCTTCACCGCCCAACCCCCGTCAGAGCCCCACCCCCCATGTAGAAATGCTCTCCAGAGTGGGGGGCAGGGCTCTGTAAAGGGAGAGGGCCTGGTGGCTACCTTCGCTTTATTGTCATTTCTGTATTGGTTAGCATTGCTTAAACTTTATAGAAGTATAAATATGTGCAGAAAAGTGCAGCTATCATGAGTGCACAGCTCATGAAATGTATTTTCACAACAACCAGCACCCAGATGGAGAAGCAGGTATGACTCGCCTCCCTGCAAAAGACCCCTCTTGGGGGCTGCCGGCCACTCCCCGTGAGGGGACTGCCATCCTGACTTCTAACTGCAGCCATTAGCTTTGCCTGGTCTTGTACTTGACATAAATGGATCACAAGGTACTCGAACAGCATTTTAACAAAACTTTGTACTACAGGAACAGAGCCGCGGGGAGATCACCAAGTTCCTGAGCCACCTAGACCCCACTCCACCTGCAGGCTGGTGACAGGCGTGCTGAGTCTATGGGATCCAAGCATGGAAGATCCAGCTTCCCAGGGGGCCCAAGTCCCTCTCCCAAAGGCTCCCAGCCCCCTTCCCGGGGACCTCTCAGCCGGAGTCGGGTGCCTATCCCTTGCGTGGACCCGACCCTGGGGAGCTGCAAGCGACCAGGGCCTAGTCCTTGCCCTTGAGGACCCTTGCAGAGGAAATGGGGTGGGCTGCAGGTAATCTGGGCTCTCTGGATTCACTCAGCAAACACACATCCTGGGTCCCCTGAGGGCCCACCATGTGCTAAGCCTAGGTACTGGGGATCCATCGGTGGCCCTGATGAGCCTTGGGGGGCTCGCTGTGGGGCCTGCATATGTGCAGCACAGTGGGGAGGGGACTCTCGGGGATGAGGCTGGCTCTCGAGGTGTCTTGCGGCTTCCAGGCCTAGAAGGAGCAATGGCAGTGTCCCTTGGTCCCCTCTTTGTGCGGTGTGAACCTGGGGGCTCTGAGAAGGTCATTCTGAGGTCTCTCGGGCCGGCCACGCTTCAGCCAGTTCACAGATTCGCTGAGCTCTGATTTCCCTCTCGGAATCTGCTTCCTCAAAGGGCCAGAGGCGCCTGTCCTGACTCTAACCTGGAGGTAGGTCCCGCTGAAGTGGGAGATGTCCCTGGGGTCAGCAATCCTGCTGGCCCTGCCCCAGCCATGCCTGCTGGGAGGTGGCTATCTGAGGGTGGGGTATGAGGCAGCCCCCTCTGTCCGCTGGGTTTCCATGGGGACCTGAGACCCTCAGCCAGCTTTGGGGGAGTTTCCCACGCATCCTGCTAGGGATCCTTGAACTCAGCGACAAGGTCTGGTGCTGTTGGCTCCAGGTCCCTGGGTTCTCGCAGCTCCGGGCCTGGGGTTGTTGCCGATGCCCTGTGCCCCAAGACTCTGGGGCTGTGGCTCCAAACTCTGCCGGCTCAAGGCTGCTGCGTCCACCACAAGGTTCTGTGCCTTCCCAGCTCTGGGTCCTGCTGTGACTGCCCCAGGCCATAGCCACTGTAGGGCCAAACGGCAGGGTTGCCCTACAGTGGCTATGGCCTGGGGCCTGTGTGGCTTCCGAAGCTCTTCCAGCACTGGCGTCCTACCTGGCTGACCTCTCTGGCCCCTAACCCCAGTTTCGGCTCCCCCATGGTGCTCCATCTGCTTTCTAGAGCACCCCACTCCCCAGCTCCAGACTGCTTGGCCCCCGCTCCCCTGAGATCCAGCTTTCCGTGCACTCTGCGCTGAAGCAGCAACCTTTTGGGGCCCGTAGGTGTGCACCTCGGAAACTCCAAACACAGGAAAACCGGTGAGGACCCTGGCAGCTGTCAGGGCCCGGAGGGGGCCTCTGGGGACTGCAGAGGGCTCAGGCATGGGGACAAGTCTTACCCACCCCAGCCCTGCCATGAGCTCACCTCCAGGCAAGTGGTTCATTTACAGCCCTGCAGAAAGGGTGGTTAGGGGGACATGTTGTACCACGTGATGGCATATTCTAGACATAGTTGACTGGGTCAGAGGTGGCCACCTGGTCCAGCCCAGCCAATCAGATTTGCTCTTTTAAGAACTTGAATGGAGCCGGGCAACTCCTACTGGACCTTGGAACCCTGAGGTCATGGGAAGACAGTCCGAGTGGGTACAGAGCCCCGCAATGGTGGTGGGGGCAAGAACAAGGGGACTCATAGGGCCGCTGGTCCCTGGGGAGGGCCCTAGGGTGAAGAGGGAAGGGAGAAGGTGGCCCTGTGCCTGCCCTTGCTCTCTCCCGGCTCCCCGCCTCCTGTAGCACCCCTCTCCGGTTTGAGTCAACCTGAGCGGGTGTCTGGCTGCTTGCCCCTGGCTGGTTGCCAGGCAGACCTGCAACCCTGAACTTGCCACCACCCCCCAGGTGCCAGAGGCTGTCTCCCTGGGTTTGAAACAGCCCAGCTGCCCTCCCAGCTCCTCCAGCTCCCACTGTCCTGGGAAAAGCCAGGGCCCCCGAGCTGGGCAGACAAGCTCCACCCCAGCTCTCCCCTCCCTGCCTGTCTTAGTCACAGGATGCCACTTCTGTGTCTCCTCCAGCGAGATCTCTACCACAACTGGCCGACAGGGCGCCTGGGCAGAAGCCGACCTGCAGACATGTTTTGTTTGGCTGAGCACAGTGCTTCAAAAGAATTTGAATTGGTTGCCAACTTTGAAAAGTCAGATTTCACATAAAAATCCAGATTTCTAGCTTCTCTGGACAAACCAGGAGAGCCTGGCAGCTCCGGACCCATATTCCCAGTGGCTCCAGTATCCGAGTTGTGTCTGCCTTAGACGAGCACACACCCTTCCACCCTCCACAATCCCCACCACTCCCTATTGCCTCCCACCAGCCCCCTCACGCATTACTCACCACCGCCACCACCCCAGAAGGGAACTCAGCTTCCGACAGCGCCTGCTTTCCTGGTTCCGTCCCCCTGCCCCCTGCCGTGTCCTCCATATCGCCGTACACCGACATCCTGCCCACTCTCCAAGGCCCAAGTCAAACGCAGCAAACATCTGGAAGGCCTGTCTGTCTCAACATATCCAAATTCCAGACGAGTCTCTCCATCCTCAACCCACTATCCTGGGATGGACCTTTGAATTGACCTGTCACTACTGACTCATCTTCCCCACCCCCAGCTCACTCCAGGGACACTGCCGGTGCTGGAGCTCTGCCTTACTCACCCCTGCTGGGCCCTCTGCTTCCTGCACGTGGTCCCATTTCACAGCCTGACCCTCTGCAGCGTCCTCTGACCCCAATGGCAGCCACTGGCCACTACGGCCACTGCAGTACGTGCAGCGAGGCTAGTTAGTCCAAACTGATGGGGCCTCATACTCACGAACTTTCAAGACTCAATGCAAAAAAAAAGAAAAAAAGTACGTAAAATCTCATCGATGACATTTTACATTGATGACATGTTAAAATAGTAATGTTTGGAGTATATTGAGTTAAATAAAATACATCATTAAAATTAATTTTGCGCCCGATCCCGTCTGATCTTGGAAGCTAAGCAGGGTCGGGTCTGGTTAGTACTTGGATGGGAGACCACCTAAGAAGACCAGGTGCTATAGGTGTAAAACATAAAAAATAAGGGATTGTGAGCTGACAAGGTGCTTGCAATCTGTGAGGTCAACCAAGGGTTGCCTCACCTAAAAAAAAAAATCATTAATTTCACGTGCTTGCTTTTAGTCTTTTTTTTTAATGTAACTACTAGACAATTTTAAATGACACAATCTATTTTGATGACTAGGCGAAGGCATCTATGGGACAGCACCATTACAGACGACGGTGAGACAGGTGTGATTCCCGTGCCATGTCACGGAGAAGAGGACCCTGAGTCGTACAGTCGGGTGACTTGCTCAAGCTCATGCAGTCAGTGCGTGAAGAGCCTGGGACTTGAGCCCAGGTGCATAAGGCTCCGAGTCTGCGCCCCGTACCGTTAGGCTACGCTGCTCCCACGGTGCTCCCACGGGGCCTGGCACGGTCAGGTGTGTGGCACACATGAATTAATCCCCTCATTGTCACATAAGCGCCCCCTTTCCTAGCGGGCCCCAGGCTGACACAAGTATACAAGGAACCACCCTTGCTGTCGTTCCTCAGGAAACCCCCTCACCTGGGAGCACCCCTCCAAAGACTCCTTCTGCCCCAAGAGGGCAGAGCCTCCCTGCCCATCATCTCCCCAGCCCAAGCCTGGCTGCACAAAGGCTGCCGCCCCCAGGAAACAGCCGTGGCCTTGAATGCCCCCTCCCACGCTAACCCAGCCTTCCGGGGAGCCTCCTGTGTTTGGGCAGTGGCCGCAGGCTGTGCTGGGGCTGGACCCCTCAGCCGGGCGGCCTTCAGAAGGGCAAGATCTAGCCCACAGCTAGGCAAATGGCTGCCAGCCCCAGGAGCCCTCCGCCCCTCCCTACCCAGGACACTGGTCAGAGCATCTCAGGTGGTCTGGGAAGGAAATGCGGCCCCTTCCCAAAGCCTCATGGGACATCATGGAGGAGGAGTGTCAAGTGGGGACAAAGGAGCATGGCCCGTGGCCTCTGACGCTGTGCCTGCCTGCAGACCAGGACCATCAGGGGCATCCTCCTCTGAGGCCCAGAGACCCACACCCACTGGGCTCAGTAAGAGGAGGGGGGAGGACACATTCAGAATTCCTCCCGGAGCCAGAGAAACTGTCCACACAGCTGCTGCCCGCAGGCCTGGAGCCAGCCGGCCACTTCGTCTGGCTGAGGCTGCTGTGGGCACCTGCCCATTTGCCCACCACAGTCTTCCCTCCAAGGCCCCTCAGAGGAACTGAGAGTGGCTGATGGGGGCACAGGAGCAGGGCTGCAGAAGCAGGTCTGAGGTCCCAGTTCAGGACAGTCATGCTCTGGGCACGAGCCCCACCCCCATCACGGGGCTGGGCTGGCACCGGGGCTGTCCACCCACTCCTGATGGGCCCGGGCCAGGGACCGGCTGGCTGCAGAGGACAGAGCCCACGCGGACAGCTGTGTGCCCGGCTCACCCACTCGGCCTGCCTCGGCTCACCCCCAGGTCTGCTCACGTGCTGTGACTCACCCACCGGGTGCTGGGGCTTCTCTCCCAGCCGTGGTAGAGCAGGCACGAGGACACACGGGTGAGCAGGGCCTTGTCCTGTGGCTCTGAAGCTCAGGGCTGGAACTGTGTGTCTGGGTGCCACCATTCACAACTCCCCTGAGCCTTCCCTTCCAGAGTAAAGGGGACACCAAGAATTGTCCCTGCCTTAAAGGGTGCACTCGAAGGTGCCAGGAGTCAAGGCTTTCGAAAGGCTTGGCACTGGGCAAGTGCCCTTAAGCTGTTAGTTGTGGGGCCACAGAACTGGAACCAGATGGTCACTGTGCCACAGGCTGTGGGGCTCCAGAGGTGGCAGGGCCTGTCCTTCCTAGAGAAGGCGGCAGTGGGTGGGTTTCATAGAAGCTGCTCCAGAGCCGCATGCTGAGGGCGCCTCGGGCAGAGGACCCAGCAGGAGCAAAGCCTGGGTTCCTCCCGATGACAGAGGACAGTCCTGGGAGACCAGAGTACACAGTCCGATTTGGGAGTGGGACAGGGCCCCTGCTGGGCCTCCCTGGCCGGTGGCTGGGTGGGACTGGCTCAACAACCTCAGAACAATCTCTGGCCCTGTGGGGACCTTGGCCACCTTACCTGCTTCAGGTAGACCGGAACCGGCCAGGTGAAGCTGTATAGACAGGACTCCCACGGCCTGTGCCCCAGGCACACTGCCCCCAGCCCACCCTCTGCCCGCAGGATGGGGCTTTCCCCAGCCTGGCCTGCTACCACGCCCTCCTCCCGTTTCATCCTCCTGCCTCTCCCTGCTCCACGCCCTGCCCAGCATCATGGCCCCTTCTCACGCAGGCCTGCCCTCCCAGCCTCCTGCACACACCTCTGGAGACGCCCAGTGCTCCTGAGGTCCAGGCGGGCACTGTGTCCACCGCCCTTCCAAGCAGCCACATTGCAGCCGGTGGGGCTCATCGTGAGAGTGACACCCATCGTTCTTTCTCTGGGAACCCCGTTTCTCACTGTGCATTGTGGAACCTATGCCCCATGCCGTCTCCTGTGATGGACCCCAGGCCTAGCCATCACTTTCTGTCACCTCTGGCCACAGGGAAAGGTTAGGGGAGGCCCATGCCAGGCTAGGAAATCTGCGCTGGGAGCAGGTCCTGCTCCTCCGGGCCTTGGGGCCCAAGAGGAGGCGAGCAGAGGAGGGAACCGAGGCCCGGCATCCCACGCCCTGCCTGGCTTCTGCAGGCCAGACCTGGCTCCCAGCACTGGCCCCAGAACAGCCTGGAGGAATCGGAGTCACCAGCCCGAGGTCACATGCTCTGCTGGGCCTCTGACTAGCTGGGCTACAAAGAATAACATCGGTAACAGCCCACATGGACTGTGCCCCTACTCTGTGCCACACGTGTCACCCCAGTTAGTCTTCTCGGCCACCCCATGACACCGCTGGCATCATTATCCTGTTTACACAGCTTTCCCGACATCTCACGCCGGGAGGTGGCCGGCTCAGCGTGCAAACACAGGCCGTGGGGCTCAGTGTCCCCACTGCCTATCCCGCCTTTTGAGGCCTCAGTCTCTCTGTGCTGTTTCCTCATCATCCACAATGGGGACAATGGGAAAAGTGACTCATGTCCTTGAACATAAACATCCCAGAAACTCATCCCACCACATGGTCCTGGGCTTGGAGGTGGAGGGTACAGGCAGAGCCCAGGTCTGAAGCCCAGCGCCGGCCGCTGCTGCCCTTGATGCCCCCGGGGTCCCCATGCTCCGGCCCCCCTCCTCCCCTCCCTCAGGAGGGGCTATGACCCCCACACCGTAGTTGAGTGAGTGACCAGCAGTAGCATGTGCATGCTGATTAGGCCACAGGCTCTGGTCACAGGGAGGTGGCCAGGTAGGCCAGGTGTCAGGGCCTCCTGCCAGCCCTCCCGGGAAGGTGGGCCCACGCCTACCCCCAAGGTCCTCGATGATGTCCATGGTGGAGCTCCAGGAGAAACACTCCACGGCCCCCAGCTCCAGCTCGGCCAGGGCACTGGGCAGGGCCTCCAGCTCATAGGCGCCCCGCTTCCTCCAGTAGAGGAACATGCTGAGGCCCAGGGAGGCCTCCCCGCCAGGCCCGTGCCCTCAGAGGCTGTACAGCCTCGGGGACCCGCGTCCCCGAGGCCTGGACGCAGCGGGCACAGGGGCTGCAGGAGGGCTGCCGGGACCCTGGGGCTGGCCCTGGGCCGGCAAGCACGGCCCTCCCTGGGGAGGCGAGCATTCTGGGAGAGGCTGGGGGGCCTGGCGCTGACCAATGGCCAGGGCCCTGGCCCCACACAAAGCTCCTTTCTTCCCCTCCTACAGACATTTTACAAATTTCAACTTCCCGGCCCCCTCGGAGCCCCCACCGTGGGGATGGGCTGGCCGTCTGGGCACGGCAGAGGCCCGGGAAAGAGTGCAATTGTTTCGCGGTCTCTTTGCTAAGATAAGTTTTCAGAGGAGAAAAATGTGCTGGGCCAGGAGCGACTCCGGCCCCCTCCCTGCCCCCCCCCGGCCTCTGACCCCAGCCCCCAGCTCTAGCTCGGCCCTGCAGGATTTCTCAATGGGGAGTGGAAGCACCCATGGGGGTGCCGTGGGATGACCCCCCGAGCTGTTTCCAGCTGCCTGATTGGGCACCGTCCCCAGGAAGCTCAAGGCATGTCTCCCAGCTCCCTGAGCAGAGGCCTTGAGGAGGCCTCCAGGGGTCAGAGGGCAGGAGCAGGAGCCACCGGCCAGGCCTCATTCTCTGGGCTCTCACCAAGGGCCTCTCCCCTCCCGGGGCTGGCCACACTGCACCAGGCTGCCCACCCGTCCCCTACCTCCCGCCTCAGGCTGCCACCCACACCAGTGACAACACCGTGCACGGAGGCCTGGGCAGGCACAACAGGCGCACAGAGCCTGTGGCATTGTCACGCAGCTCCAGTGCGGGACCGGGGGGTGGGAGTGGGAGCAGGAAGCTCAGAGGAGCCAGGGGATGCAGGGCACCCCCAAAAAGAACCACAAGAGGAATTTAAAAACCAGCTACACGGAAAATGAAAGTCACTGATTTACTCTGAAGCCTTGTGCAAATTGCAAATTTTTATCTAGTTAGAAAATAAAAATGAAAACCTTCAGCTGCCCTCCGGGGAGAGACCTATGACCTCGTGTTCGGGAAAGAGCCATGCCCGCCTGAACATTATGGTTCTCCCCGGGGAGGTGGGGCTTTCCGCACGGCACAGACGAGGAAATGGGCTCAGCAATAAGGAGCGGAACTTGGGTTCGAACCCCGGAGTGCCTGGCTTCAAAGCTGACCTGGGGGCCTGGGCTGCCACCTGGGGGAAGACTGGGCTGGCAGAGAACAGTGGGTTGGCCGCGTGGAAATCCAGGAGTGCCATATTGCATGGCCTCCTGTCTCACCTGCCGGGCCCTGCAGGCTGCCAGGGCCCCGGAGGAACTAGCCTGGAGCTGGGGGCAGAGCAGGGACAGAGCTGGCCATCCCACTTACCAAGTGCTTGGTGGCAGAGAGGCACAAGGCCCAGGCAGGGGGAGCTGGCAGTCGAAGGCTCTGCTTTCCGAGGCGGTGGGGGGTCACCTCAGGGCTTTGGTGGGTGGGAAGGTGCTTGGGGTGGCTGTCCAGGCAGCCTGCACACCCCTAGCTGAGGGCTAAGAGGCGGTAGAGTAATTCAAACCATATGCCTGCTGCCCCCTCCTCTTCCGGCACAGGGCCAGGGACGGACAAACGCGGGCCCTTGGTCCTTGATCACTGGCCCCCACGTGGCCTGGGCCTGAGCCCACAGGAGGCTGGGGGTGCCCCGGCTCATGTTCACAGGCAAGTGGCCAGTGTGGGGGTGTCAGGCCGAGCTTGGGGAGTGAGATCCATCCCCGGCAGTCATGGCTGGTCTCAGCGCCCACCTGGTGGGGGCCAGGGCTGTAGGGTTGGGGAGGATGGGGGTGTCCCAGAGCAGTTACCCAGCCCAGACCCCTCTGCGTCGGGGCCCAGTGTTAGCCACACTTGGTTATGGTTTCAGAATAGCCACCCCCAAAGCAGCCCTGCCGAGGGGGGTGCGGGGCAAGATTTCTTCCTCCCTTCAGTTTTGTGGTGAACACAAGAAGCCCCCACTACCGACATGCACCCACCTGTAGAGGCCCCACTCAGGGGCTGCTTGAGCTCAGGCCCGGATGCTGCAGAAGATGAGGCCCGGCTGTGCCCCTCCCTCCCCCACTCTCCAGGGCCCATGTGGCCTCATCCCTGGCTCTCTGTCCCCAGATGCACCTCCTGCTTCTCACCACCCCGCCTTCCCTGCCAGGCCTGCCGCCTGGTGTCCTCTGCTTCCCACAGAGTCTCCCACACTCCGTCTGTCCAGGCTAGGGGTCGCCCAGCCCCTGCCTCCCCTCCTTCCTCCCTGCGCACAAGGGCGTGAGGCAGCCCTAGAGGTCAGGGCAGCGGCTCCCGAGCTGGCAACAGGGCCGCCGCCGCCCTAAGACAGCCAGTGTCAAAGGCAGCCCTGGCCTTTCGCGGGATCTGGGGGAACCATGACACTAGATGGCTGGCGACGCGCTCCACAGACACGGGGGGCTCTTCATCACCTCCGAGAAAGCTGGGGCACACACGGCCATCTCACAGGCTGCCGTGTCCCCAGCCCCAGGCGGGCACAGAGTGATGACAGCTATGCTTACCGCAGGACAGCGGCCATGCTGAGCTGGGCTCATACATTGTCTTCTTTAATCCTCACGTCAGCCCCCTGAAGTCATCCCCAGACAGGGGTGAAGAAGCTGAGGCGGGGGAGGGGGAGTAACTTGCCCAGGGCCACGTGGAGCTCAGACGACACAGTCACTGCAAGGTGCAGGTGGGCAGCCAGAGGCCCAGTAAGTCAGGGTGGGCCAAGCGGGAAGCCTACCCTCCCAAAGCCCCACGCCCTCGCTCCTCCTGGAATCTCATGGCCTCTGGATGGGACAATCTGAAGGAAACCACGAGGCCAATGGCTGTGCCTCCTCTGGCGCTGCCCCTTGGGGCTGAGGGCCTTGGCCTTGGGCAGGGAGACCCCAGAGATTGGCCCCTCATCCCTACGTGAGCTCCCACCAGCTGGGGCTGAGGCCATGACAGACAGGATAGGGAGCTGGAGAGCTGGGGCTTCATCCAGGGCCTGGCAAGGGCCTTGGATGAGCGGAGGGGCCAAGCCTCACTAGCTGGGCAGCCTCGGGCATGACACTTTCTGAAACAGGCTAAGGAGAGAATCCCCCACTGTGTCATCTCCATGAGACCCTGTTCTTCACAGGGGGCTAAGCAGGGAGTCTGGCAAAGAACAGGTGCTTGCCCCCAAGGATAAAGACTTCGGGGGGGCCCTTGCAGTCTGCCAAGGGACCTGCCTCTCCCTGCCCCACCAGGTAAGGTCCACCATGACCCTCTGTGGTCCCCTGATTGTCCCAGAAGCAGGTGACTGCATTCTTTCCTCCTCCTCGTGGTGTTTAGGGAGGCCTGTCTGGACCCCCAGAGCAGCCTGGGAGTGCCAGCTGTGCCGGTGGCGGGGATGGCTGGGAACAGAACCGGCGCTGCCAGGCTGTGCCCAGTGCCAGCCGCCCAGCTCGCGTGAGAAGCAGTCTCATGGGCTGTGCTGTGCTAAGTGCTCCCAGGTCAGGCTGCAGAAAATCCAGCCAGCCAGCCAGCCAGAGGCCCGTTATATAACCCAGAGCAGTTGGGCACTAGTCACTCCCCAGCCCTCCAGCTTTCCAGCATCTGCCCGTTGCCAAGCCTGAGAGGAGAGGTGTCCCACTGACCACCCCCCCCAAAAGACCTCCAGCCCCAGACAATGAAAAGAATCTGCCCCTGCCTGCCAGGGGTACTGGCCAAGGATCCTCTAAGACCACAGCCTGATGGTGGTCCCTGGTGGGGGGCTCAGGGTCAGGAGGAAGTCAGCCCCCAGCCAGCAGGATGGATGAACAGTGGGGCCTGGCGTGGGTGGTACAGACCCTCCCCTGCAGAGCTAACCATTCTGAAGACTGGACACGCAGCCTGAAGCCTCAGCCATCTGCTGGTCCATCAGTGTGGAAGGTACTGGTAGAAATCTGGGCTACAGCCACCTGACCTCAAGCCAGCCTGACCCTTGAGCCTCATCCAGGCCCCCATCCAGAGCCCTGTCCTTAAACACCTATTCACGGCCATGGCTACTGCGCCCCACTGCCCACCAGCGTGGGCTGCACTCACCATGCCAGGAGGGTTCTGAGAGGCGACGTCCACACTCCTGTTCTGCCCACAGGCCCTTTCTCCATGCCCGGGGCTGGGACCGAGACGGCCAGGCACAACAGGGCCCAGGACGGGGCTCGTGGAAGCCAGGCCCGAGGTGGCAGGACTCAGCAGTGGGCTTCTGCTGCCCCCAGAGCGGGCACTACAGGCTGCTGAAGCACCCCCCACAGCCGGGCCACCCCAGCACTTGAGGGTGCGAATGCGTGTGACCCATCACCAGGGCCAGGCACAGGCGGGATGAGGCCCCTGTGGCCAGGGCAGGGAAAGCCTGTGCTGGTCGTGTCCCCTCAGACGCAGAGGTTCCTGCTCGGCCGGAGGCCCTGTCTCAGACCCTGTAAGAGCCTCTGCATTGGGTCTTTTTGAATCTGCTCAGCTATCCCATCTCTCTGTCACACCTGTCTTACAGCACAGGATGCTGAGGCCGAGGGGACCAGACGCCTGCCCAGGTCGGCCAGGAGGTGGGGGGTGGCTGCGCTGGCATCTCCCCACGGCCCTCCATGCCACCTGCTGCTCCCTCCTCAGCCGAGGTATCTCAGTGCCACGAGCCACCACAGTCCAGTCAATGGCCCTTCCTGCCTATAGCTGCTCGGTGCCCCGAGCCGAGCACATAAGCTCAGGTGGGCCCAACCCAGGTGACTTGGGTCCTGGGCTCCTCCTTTCCCTAGACATGCTCCCACCCCAGGACGCTGGGAGCCCTTCAGGCCTCGACAAGCCTCCCTGCCCTTTAAGCACACTGGCCACGGGCCTCAAAAAAGTGGGTCCCTCCCTGGGCTCCCCTGAGTGTGGCGGGGACTGCCAGACAACAGGCTCCTCAGACCCGGTCACTGTCCAGCATCGGGCCCAACTATTGTCAACCACCCATCTACCCACCACAGCCTGGGGACAAGTGCATCCTGGGCTGGGCTGGCCATGGACCAGCTGCCCACGCCATTCAGTCCAAGCTCTGCCTCCAGAATGCCCTGGCCCCAGCTCAGGCCGCCACCGTCCTGTCTGGCCTCCCTGCCTCGCTCCTGCCCTTGCAAATTGGCCTCCCAAATGGAGCCTGCACCTGGGTTCAGATCCCAGCTCCAGGTCTTGCCAGCTGTGTCACCTTGGGCAAGTTGCTTAGCCTCTCTGGGCCTCGGCTCCGTCATCTACACAGCTGGGGTGCAACCTCGCAGGGCGACCTCAGTGGGGATGAGAGGGGTTGAACCAGTCACGTGGCCTCACACTCGGGCTCCGCTCCTGGTTGGGGCTCCGCAGGCAGCGGCTTACAGTCCCAAGAATGCAATGCAAATCTGGAACGTCACTCTGCTTTGACTAAAAACCTGCCCTCCCAGGCATGGCCGCTCAGACCCCATGGGGCCCACCCCAGCCACTGTTCCCGGCAGACTGAGGGTGCCACTCCCCGGCCACTCCAGGCCGGGCCAGCCCTGGGTCCTGGCTCTGCGGCAAGAGACACACTGGAATGATGTGTCGGCTCCATCTGGACTGGGAGCCCCTTGAGGGCAGCTAGTGGCTTCGTTCTCCCCTGAATGCAGGCCCAGGCCCAGCTGGCCCAGAGCAGAAGCCAGAGGAACGCTGGTGGACTTGACCTTGGATCAGTTCACGATCAGCTGTGTCTCGCCGGGCTGACTCTGAATACCTCCAGGCTTGGTCCAGTTGGGCTTGCTTCAACCTCAGAGGGAAAGGGGGCAGGGCTCCCCGGCCTCCAAGGGGGAAGCCCACAGGCCTGGACACTTAGGCTGGGGTCACATCTGGCCACCCCCTGGGAGGAGCCGAGACCCCTGCTAGACCCAGGCGCTCCGTCCGCTGGGTGCCAGGGTTTTCCCAGCCTGGGGTCGGGGAAGAGGAGGCAACAGGGGCCCGTTTCCCCAGCACTGTGTCTGGCTGTGGCATGATGGCCACATTCCAGTCTCACTGCCGGCCGCTGGCCACTGCAGACTTTTAAACCTGGCCAGACAGACTGAGAGGCTGGGCCTTCTCGATGGCCAAGTCTGTCCAAGGAACAAAGGCTTCTGGGCCCAGCTCCTGACCACAGAAAAGACAGGCCAGACTTCCAGCGCAGCTGGAATTTCAAAATATCTAGCTCATTGTTGGAATACCGATCCCGACAGTTGGAAACTATTGTCACTGTCCCCTTGGACATCCCCAGTGGAGATCCAGGCGACCTCGGACAGGCCTTATCGCCCTGTTGGCCCACAGAGGCCAAGAACCTCTCCTCTCCCAAGCCCCAGATGCGGGCCCAAAGGGGCAGTTTCGGGGCAGGGCAGCTGCTGGGTCTTAGCCTATCTTGGCATCGTGGCAGACATTGACCCTCGAGGTCCTGGAGAGGGTCTGCCTGGGTCTTGTTCATTTGTATTTCAAGAAAAATAAAGCAGGTTATGGACAGAGTGACTATGTGTGTGTACCTGCACGTGATTTTGGACACTCTGTCTCTGAGGAAGGTGATCTGAGCAGACTGGATGACGTGAGAGAGCTAGCCATGTGCTTATCTGGGGCAGAGCATCTCCGGCTGAGGAAGCAGCCAGTGCAAAGGCCCTGAGGCCCAAGCTCATCTTGTGTTAGAGCTAATGTCAGCGACTGTTCTAGGTTGCCCCGGACTGACAGGATTCCCAGGACACCGGACTTTTCGTTTTAAAACCAGGATGAGTTGGTCACCCCTTCGAAGGAGCCTCGAGGAGGCCAGCATGGCTGGAGCAAAGCGAACAAGGGGGCGGAGATGAAGGTGCTGAGGTGACAGGGCATCAGGTCCTGTAAGGGCCTGCGAGGACTTTGGCTTTTATTCTGAGTGAGCTGGGAGCCACTGGAGGTTTTTAACAGAGGAGGAAATTGATCTGACAGAGTTGTTAAAAGTCTACTTCCACAGAAGTGATGACGGGGGTGTGGGCAGAAGGGAGGAGCTTAGGGACATGGGGATGCTAGGGAGTTGGGGACTTCCTGACCCTTCCTCATTATGAGTCTAACGAACTTGAGTGTCTTGTGCGTAAAGGACACACCGTAGTTTTGGATACAACGGCTATGAGAAGATGAGACGATAAATGCTTTGAACATTCAGATTCTTCAGTGGGGACTCTGCCTCCTGCAGTGGTGGATTAGGTAAACGAGATCAACCTTCCCGCTTGGGACAGCCAAGAGACGGTTGAAAATAAATGTTTTTTCATCTTAAAAACATCAAACCGGCCAAGACACAGAAGGGGAGGACCTGGGGAGGACTACGAGATGGCTTTGTCCTCAGGGTACTTATGTGTTCTGAAGAGCTGGAAGACTGAGCTTTACTTTCAGTGGCCTTATGGGGCCAGAGGAACAAGCTCAGAGTCCCGAGAACCTCGGACTTGACTTTGAATTAAGGTCTTCCCAGACAGAAGCCTTTGTGCCTTCCCCGAATCTGAATCCAGGTCTTCCATGTGTCTCTGGGCCTATGGCGGAGGCACACGAATGTCTTCTATCATCCTAAGGCCTCACATATTTCTTGCAAAAAATTTTAAAAATACAATCTCCGACACACACAAGATAACTAGGCACACAAGTAAGACACCGTGATTGAAAACCATCAGAAACACACCCCAAAAAACTGGAGATACCGGAAGTATCAGACACAAACTCAAACGCCAGCTCATCTGATCTCCACAATAAAGCTGAGTGGTAGACACTGCTATTATCTCCACTTTAAAGATAATGAAACCGAAGCTCAGAAAGCTAGTGATTTGCCCAAGGTCACGCGGCTAGTCGGTGGGAGAGCTGTGAGTCAACACGCGTGGCTGCCTCTGTAATCTCTGCTGTTAAAAACGAACTACGTGGTGGGGGTGGGGGCCTTAGAAAGAGAAGAACTAAGGAGAAAGGTATTTGCGCCTGGCATGCCCGCCGAGGTCCGGGTGGCATGATGTCACAGGGGCAGCTGCCCTTGCACCAAGCGCCACAGCATTTCAGTGATGGGAGTGGACAAGAGAGATGTGCCTGGGGACCATGGGAGGGGACACCTGCCCAGCCACCCACCCTCTTATGTCAGGAAGAGGCTGGTGGAAGATGATGACCAGGCAGCACACGAAGGACGGAAATACCACACTGGTGGGAAAACAAGTGGCTTTCTGGATGACAGTCTGGAAATAGCTGTTAAAACGCAAGATGCTCACACCCTGCCGCCCAGTAATTCCAAGGCCAGTAATTTATTTTGTAGCTAGTCTTTCACAAGGGCACACTGGTATAGGTGTTTGCTACGGCGTCATTTACCAGAGTGAAGAACTGGAAAGCCCAGGTATCCACTCTTACGGGGTGAGTTTAAAAATTAAGGTATATCCATACATGTCGTAAAGCTGTCAGAAAGAACGAGGTAGATTTTCCTGTACTGCCATTTTTTCAAATGTCTGAAATATAGTATTAATTGGAAAAAGCAATTGTAAAACTGCCTATTTTTTACCGTTTCAAAAATTTCACATATATACACACGTGTAGGCATGTGCAGGTGTGTGTATACTCACAAAAGGTCTGAAATACAACTGGAACGAACAGAAAATCAGGGGACGCATTTTCATTATTTACGTACTGTTTGAACATTTTATAACAAAAACGTATTACTGTATAAGCGCGCATGTGTGCGTGTGTGTGTGTTTTTATCTATTTATATGCCAGTAAAGGGCTGACATGACCACCTGCATCATTGCAATGGTCTCCTGACTCTTTGGGTCTTTATTTGACTGACTTTCCTCAAACTCCCATATCCACTCTGCAAACTACTATCAATAAAGAGTTTCCTAAAATACGAGTCAGATCATGCTACCTGCCCTGCTAAAAATGCTTAAAATGTCACTGCCCCGGGGATGAAATCTGAATTCTGTAAGGTGCTCTACCAGCCTCTCCACGATTGGCCTCTGCCCCTCGTCACGGCTCCGCCTTGGCCTCTGCCCCTCGTCACGGCTCCACCTTGGCCTGCCTTGTCACTTGCCCGGCTTTGGCTCTGCCCTCATCAAGGCTCCCTTCCACAGCACACTTCACCCTCCCCCCCAGCCACTCCCTCGTGTGTCCCAGTCATACGGCACAAACCACTACTCCTAGCTCCTGTCTTCCTGAAATGGCCTTTGCCTCATACACCCCTCCCCTTCCCCATTCACCCCGACTTCTTATCCAACTGACTTTATTCTTTAGATGATGTCACTTCTTCAGAAAACTTTTAAGATTGGTGTTCTGAGAGGAATACCTCTTAGGTATGAGGTAATGGCTGGCTTGTAACACACAGTGGGCCACGTTTCGACTTCCTGTTTACGTGCTCTTGTCACTCTTTGGTCAGTGAGGACAGGCATCTATCTCGTTCACTATCACCTCCCAACTCCTCACACAATGCCCGACGAAAACCACTCAACCAACGTTTGTTAGGTGATTAAATGAGTACGTATGACACATTCACATTTGTCAGATAAAGGGCTTAAAGATACAGTCAAGCTGACGCTGGATAGGTAGCCATTCTCTGCCATCCACGTGGCAGGTATGATTTGGGGGGTACTCCAAAAGACCTGTAACCCCTATTTCACCCACGCCTCCCCTTCACCGGGTGAGCTGCGACAGACCTCGCATTCACTGGATGTCAGTCACCGGGCGCTCAGGTATTAACGCGTTAGGCCTGCGTGGTGGACGGCACGCACTCGCACTCAGTTCATCCTCTGGCTGCTCCCAGCAGAGAGCCCAGCACGACAGGGAGCTGCTGCTTGCGGGGTGACCCAGAGGAGGGAAGGGATGACCCTGCGATGAGGGACCGGAGTGGGTGCTGGAGGAATTCTCCGTGACCCACTGTCTGCTTCATAGGTCTGCCTTGGGCCAGCCACGGGTGGAGGGGTAGATAAAGGAGAGAGCGGGGTGCTCACCTGAGCAGAGAGGTCAGTGGTCAACGCGCCGCCAGGCCATTCCTCTTCGGCCAGGGCTCTGCTTCTGGGGTGTTGGAAGGCTATGTGTACATTGTTCCTGACCCCCTACTCCCAAGATGTGCCTCAGCAGCGGCAAGATGAGCTTAGAGACACTGATGGTTTAGGAGGAATCTCATGCTCTTCTTGAAAGCGCTACAAAGGCAAAGCTGGGAACCTGTTCCAGACCACCCTAGCAATGGGGACACAACTTCGATGCACAGAATGTGACAGTTGGAAGGGTCTCGGGGCCCCCCTCACCCTCACCCTCTGCCCCGCGCGGCATCACAAGCCACCACAGCCTCTTCCTCTGCGGTGAGTCATCTGCCGGCAGAGCGATTCTTAAGCACGGATCTTGCTGTCTGTCTTCTTTTGGGGCTTGGATGACTGCAACGGATGTGTCCCTGCTCAGCCCGCTCCGCAGACAGGACGCTGAGGGCTGACCTCGCTGGGCTGGGTGGCCCCGGCCTGCCATGCTCTCCATGAACTCACAGACTAGCGAGGAGGAACGGGCCCAGCCTGCAGTGGGGCTGCTTAAAGGGTCTAGACTAATTCAGCAAGCACGGGGTCTTAGTGGCTCCTCTAAGACCCCCGAGGTCTCCTTTCCTGTGTCGTCAACCCTCCTTTCCGGACAAAAGAAGAGAAAAACGGACTCACCAGTTCCCAGACGAAGGCTGAGCCAGCTGCGAGGTGGGGACCCGCGCTTCGTCAGACCTGAACTCATGCTTGACCTCCGGGGTGCTGGCACCTTGCCTGGCCCTCGAGCCACGTGCCAGATCCACAGGTCTCCGTCCCTCTGCCCGGCTGCAGTCCCAAGCACTGGAGAGCTTCTCCCAGACTCAGCCCCGGTCTTAATTTCTCCTGCCGAACCCGTCTGCACAGAAAAACCGCGGTGCGCTGGGCCCAGCCAGCTGGCTTCCCCTGGACGCAGGCCCCCGGGGCGCTGTATATCTCAACGCACGGACGCCGTGGCCGCGGTTTGCACTGCGTTTCCCGGCCGGTGGTTCTCTCCCCTTGGATTTTCCATTCCCAAGTACCCATTCGCTCCCTGGAACAGACTTCCCGCACTCCTGGCTGCCTCCCCCCGCCTGTCCCAGAAAGCAACACCACGAAGACCCTCGTCTCTGCCGCCCCCACGGCCAGCAGCAGCCCCCCAGCTGGGCTCCCTGGCAAGGAGGAGGGCCTGAAAGTGTGGTGGCTTCTCGCTGCCTGGCGGGCAGTTTGGGAGATCAAGCGAGTTCCAAAGCATTAGGAAAACCCAAGCCACAGTCTGCTAAGCCCCACAGTGGCAGCGGCATCGCATCGGGGGCCAGTCTCCATGGCAACCTTGGGCTTCCCAGCCCAACACATTGTCTGCCGGCTCAGCTCTGTTTGCTTACTCAGCTCTCAGCACTTCCAGATTGGACCTGCCACCCCCACCCACCAACCTCCCCCACCCCGCCACCAAGTGCGTCCTCGCCTTCCAGGCGGCACCCCCAGCCCACCCTCTGCTCCACTCTCTTCCTGGCACAGCCTCTCTGCAGAGGCCCCGAACGTCACGTGGCTTCTTCCCCCTTACGGCACAGATGGCCCCCATATTTATTTTAGCCACTGTTCAGGCTCCGCTCGTCAGCCAAGTCTCGCTCCTCAGCCAGGCCCAAGCCCGGCAGTGAGGACGAGGGCTGGCTCACACTTGCTGAGAGGCAGCGACGGGCCCGGACCCCAGGCTTTCCCCGCTTAACTGGAACTTTTCTGGAAGCAAAATTTTCTCTTTCCTTCTAATACTGTCAAAGACAGTCCTAAAAGGATAAGCATCCTCCCTCAATTTATACACATGGTCCAAACGGAAAAATTAAAATAAGTTGCCACTGCGCTCAATACTGAAGTGGAGCAAGGCGCAGGCTGCTGGGGTTCCCTGCTCTCCCCGCTGTGGCACCCACATTTTGCTGACCCCCTTCGGATGGTTTACTTTCCACAACATTTCTACCATAATTTCTCCTAAGTACTGAAATAATTTCCTGGAATAAAATGGTCTACATATGTAATGAAATCACAAAAATTCACATTCTCAAAAATATTTAATGATAGATTTCACGTTAAGTAGAAGAGCTGGATAGAAAACCATACCTACAGCAGGACACCAATTCTGTAAAATATCACACATGCAACTGAGCAAAATACCAGACGAGTCGGCATCGCAACACTACAGAGATTATCCACGTGGCGGCGACCTCACGTGCGAACTGCTCGTACAAGTGGAAAAGCAGTAAGCGGAGGACAGGTGAGCAGCGGGGGGTGGGGGTGGGGGGTGTGTGGAATCTACTCCCCCGACCCCTTTAGCCGGACACTCGGCTGGAAGAGCGGTTTTAAGGTGAACCCTCCTGGAGGCAGCACGAGTAAGACGGTCTCTGACCCAAACATTAAGCGTCTGCTTCGTCCCTGCGTGACTGTGAGGGACACGGCCGTGGCCCCTGCCTTCCACGAGCTTCCCACGGAACCGGAGACCGGCTGCAGCGCAGTTACTGCTGCGCCTCTTGCAGCCACCCTCATGCACAGCCCACGCGGGGGACCCCAAGGGAAGAGCTTTTGTCCCACCTTAAAGAAGGGACAGGTTCGGGTGGCCCGGCCAGGGTCTGAAATCAGAGGTCCAACATCGACGCCTGCTTCTCACCCACTGTTATCACAACCAGAGCTTCAAAAAAAAAAAAAGCCAGTTTTTTAAAAATTCACCATCTGTACCCATGTCACTTGGTCCCCACACTGGCTGTTGGGCAAATAGCTGTGTGTCCAGCAGGTAAGCAAGCACATTTCGATTTCTCAAAAACTATAACCCAAAGCACGCGACGGGCCAGCTCAGCGGCCCCTCCCCGCTTCCTCAAACCTTCAGTTTCCAGGCTGGGGACTCAGGGGCACACCGGTTCCTGGCCCCCGGGCCTAACGGAGGAGAGGGGACAACCAAACTGACTTTGTTTACAAATAAAATGAACCCTAGAATTTGAGAATCTTGTCGATTATTTCGAATCTACCTTTCCTATAAACATATCTCTTTAAAAGAATCATGAGATTGGAAACTTCAGGTTGTCACATTCTAAGTCACATATTTCTTTAAGTTTTTAAAAATAAGCATGGGCTCCTTTGGAAGGCATAAACAAAAAGGGTGAAGGATAACGCCCATGCGGAGCTCCTCGCTACCCGTCCCGAACCTCAAGACTGTCGAAATCGCGAGCCACACCACCAACACTGGCAGACGCTGACACTCCGACAGCGCTCCGGGACAGTGGCCATGCTCCTGTCCACCAGCGCACCCTGCAGCTGCCCGCGGCCCGGAGCCCACATCTTGAGAAAGGCCTGCACAGGCTCCTCCGCCACCTCTGGCCCAGTCTGGCCGGAGGACCAATGCTGGCCGCGCCCTCTAGTGGCAACGTTTGTTTCCAAAGAAAGGGCACCCTTAAAAGCCAGCAGGAAATTAAAGCCAAAGCGAGTGCCAAGGCAGCGGTTTCACCGTCACTCTCAAAGCAACAAGCCTTACTCTCATCTGAGGCTTGCTGCTCATGACCTACAGTGACTATCATTACAAAGATACAAGGTACTGGGGAAGGAGGCAAAAAGTTGATGGCAGAGAACTGTCTGTTAAAACGCTTTGTGAGGCCAAGATAGAAAAATACGCCAAATAAAATTTACATATAAATAAGAGGCGACTGAGGAGTCAGACTTGAAATGGTCTGTAGGGTGTGGAAACTCACCGGAGGCTGACGAGGGCTCCTGTGTGAATCCCTAAGTCTGGGGGTCTACAAGATGCTGAGTCAAGACAATGAAAACCAACGATTTAAATGAACATTGATGTTAAACCCACACATCCTAATGACTGTCCTTCAACGCGATCTGCTAAGCAGCTGGAATTCACGCCGCCGGTCCCAACCGCCACCTCGGTCAGTCTCTCACCATCTTCAACGCAGCAATGACATGACCCAGGCTCGTCGTCCTTGTTCATCAAAATCACTGCCAACCTCGCAGGGCACAGAGTCATCACCACCAGGGAGAAGACAAAGGACAGTGCTCCGTCATTTTTCCCCAAGCCGTCTGGGAGATGGCATCACCACCAGCCTCCTGTGCCCTAGGAGAAAGGCCTAGATGGCCCAGTACAAGTTCAGGTCCAGCCGCCCAAAGACAAGAACAGGCCTTTTTCACGAGCTGCTCCTTCTTCCAGTCCTTCTTCCAAACGGCCTAGTGCCAGCTCTGCCCAGGGTGTGTCTTCAATCTCAGCTGAGAAGTCGATTAGGACATATACTGTTTTAAAGAGGGCCCAGGAGAGAGTTCCTGGATTTGAGAGCTTTTTTTTTTTCAGCATAAAACTACTGGATTAAAAAAAAAAAAAAAATGGAGTGCTCTTGAGTCCAAATTTTCATCCATTAAACCTTGATTAAATTTAAAGACCAAACATGATCTTTTAACACTCGACCTACAGGAAGGAATGGAAATGAACTCAGAGAGCATCACATGATCAGGGGATGAGAACGACCACCAGGGCTGTGACCACCTCGCAGACAGATGCCACTGCTGGGGTCTCCCGCCTGTCTGCCACCACTGGGCGAGGACCGAGGTGCGTCTCCACACCCTGCTATGCTTGCAGTCCCGCTGGCCACCCTTCCTTTGTCCTTGGTACATTTTTGTGGCCCCAGTCTCCCTGTTCTTATCCAGATTCCATCAATCAGGTTCTTGAAGAACTTCTTTGAGAAACTGACTGTATTCTTCCTGTTTTAATGGCTTACAACTTTCCTCTGTGGCTTCATCTCTCTAGAAAACATCAAGTATGACTAATATAGCAGACCAGGGCAAAACTCTGGGCCACGTGGCTTTACGAACGGACTTAGATTTACTACAAACACAGCCACAAGTGACACAGGACACTGTTTGCTACGTAAGGGCACCATTCGCGGCCACAAAACCCCATCAGTCTGCTGACACCAGGCTGGAGACAGTCAAGCTTTCTGGTGGAAAAGCTGCTTCCCTTATTAAAATCATCAGTTTACTTTTCGATAGAATTTTGGTTTTGGGTGTAGTCTCTCTTGATAGGTCGCCTCAGTTTCTCTTGCTCCAACTTTCTCTGATGCTCCTGGAAGTTTAAGATTATAATCTGTCGTGACGTAAGGTATCGTTCCTTCGAGCCCACGCTGAAATGGAAACAGAAAATACATGGAAACGCTCCAAGTCCAGCCAAACGTTTCTTCCCCAAAAGACAGCGTTACGAGTCTGAGTGAGATCCTCTCACTTAAAACCCTTGGCTCTCCTTCCCTCAAAGGGCCCGCTTAGAGCTCTGGCTCCGGTACAAAGGTGACTGCCACCTTTGTGACTGAACGACCGTGGGAGTTTCCCTCTCAAACAGGTAAGCAGGGGGGCAACATCTACGCCTCCCAGGCCACCCGCGGGCCCTGTAGTTTGGCCTTGGGGCTACACGGATGCCCTTGGCCAATATGACCTTCCCACAGGCTCCCCTGAAGACCATTCTCAGGAGGGGGCGATGCTGGGGAGGCCGGCTCCACTCTCCCCCCTCAGATGCCCATGGGATAATGGCTCTCCCACGGGGCTCCTGTCCACAGGCAGGAGGGTGACTCACGGCCTGCCTCAGCCACCTTGCCTGACAGCCCACCCACTTCGTTCCACCTCTACGACAAAGCGTCAGGCTCCCAGTCACCCGTCCCACGACTCCTGCCCCATTTCAGGTCCTCGCTCTCTGTGTACACTGCCAGCTGCCTCCAGGGCTGTCTGTGGGAGCCGCACTCACCTGGCCCTTCAAGACACACTGTGGAACGGAAACGGCTCCGACCAGCAGACAATTCACGTTTCTTAGCTCTTCCGGGGGCACGGGAGTGAGGATGTGGTAGAGCCTCTTCTCCATGTCAATCCCTCTACAAATCCCTTGAAGACACGCAGAAATCACCCTTTCTGGAAAACATCCCCGCCTCCCCCACTCCGAACTGCAGAACGGCTTTTAAAACAAGAGTTTCCATTTCAACCAGGTTTTGCTTTGAAAATACAAAGTACCAAGAAATGGAGTACGTGATTATCTGAGGGCTTCGTACCCTCCTCCTCGTTCAGCTGTAGGTGCCAATGTGGTCTTCACTGCCAAGTCCTAGACTGACGCAGCTACAGCACGCACAGGCCAGGGAGAAGGCCCCCCGAGGGGACACAGAGATGACTCTATCTCTCCCATCACCAACTGTGTCTGTACGAAGCGACACAATTTCTGTGGGAATGCTTTTAAGTACAGTACTGTATACATCAGAAATGTGTATTTAATTATTGAAGGGTTTTGCTAGTTTGAGGTCACACAGGTCCAGAAACATCCACGGATGTTTACCGACCTCGGTGAGGCAAGGGAACAACCACATGAGGTGGGCTTGGCGGGGGCAGGAACCCAACCCTGCTGGGCACGGCCAGGCCGCGCCGACATGCTGGACCTGTGCTACAGGAAGCCATTCTGCGACAATCGTCTGTGCTCAGGCCACCTCGGAGCAGGAGGGGAGTCCAACTAAGACGCTGTTCCAGAGTCCAGTGCAGAAACGATGGTGGCTCAGACTGGCAGAGTGGGGGGATGAGATGAGGGGGTGACACATTTTGGAAACTGAAGCTACCTGACCTGCTAATGGGCTGAATGCAGAGAAGGAAGACAAGGAGGTGCCAAGGGGACCGGGGTAAATCTCTGAAGGACCACTTGAAGGGTCCGAGGGAACGGGCACTGGTGTGGGGTGGGAGGAGGGGACTCTGGGAGAGCGTCAGACTGTATGGACCCGTCAGGACCTCAGCGCTGGACCCAAGTCCAAGATACCAGTGAGACACCCAAGCAGAGAGGCGCACTGGTACCATGGACCTGGAGCTCAGACGCGCGGCTGGGCCGGACAGCCGCTACGGGCAGGAGGCCTGATGATGGATTCGGAGCCCCCGCAGCGGGTGAGATGGCCTGGAGAACACGTGTCGAGTGACCAGGCCCTTAGGAATCCTAGATCTAGAGGAGCTGGCAGGGGAGGCAGAGAAAGAGCTGCTCCCTCCTGCCCTCCAGCCCAAGGCCTCTGTACTGAGGGCAGAGGAGCTCTGACCGTGCCAGCCAAGACAGCCGTGAGGTCAAGATCAGCAGTCAGCACTTGAAGAAGTGGATCAATTTTAGCAGGTTTGCAGACATGTTTTACTCTCACTCACCAAACCCCAAACAATCGCAGATTGGAGTCTGAGCGAGCAGGATGGGCCCATCTGCATACCCTCGGACATCATCCAGGATCTTGCAAAGACCGACCCAGCTGGCATTCACAGCATATAGTACGTGGGTGGGGGCGACATCGGCGTGAAGAATTCGGAGCGCAACTGCATTGAAAGGGACCTGGAAAACAAATGTGCATCTCGCTCCATTAATTCCACCCGAAAGACTACTTTTCCCTCTCATCTGCTGACTAGCCAGTTATCTAAGTTACGTCTGCCAAACTGCCTGCCAAAAAGTGCCTCAACTGAGCGGAAGCGCTGAACCAGCCTTCACTGCTTCAGTACAGAGAACCTAAAACATCTACACCGAATCCCCGCACATCATCTCCATCTGCCAGAAGTCTACACCCTGTGCCAAGTACTTTCTTGTCTGAAGAGATACGTTAAGACACAAGTTTAGAAATAAGTTATGGCCAAGGGAGACCATGAAACCCCATTCACGGAGAGGTCTAAGTAAGAAAGTCAAAATTCATGCAGTGAGAAAGCCTCCATTCATCCCCTAATGTAACGCACTGGATTAAGATAAACGGACCGCACTCCTAGAGCGTAAAATACACAACCACCACCTTTAACATGTCACTTCCTGGGCAATTTCAAACTCTGAGAGTAGAGAGGTATTTTGTTACATATAGTATTTAAATTTCAAAACCAAATTTGAAATAACAAAGGGCAGTTTAAATCGCTGGCAGATACGTTTCAAATTCAGTTATATCTCTGAGTGAAACGCCATTAAACAGACTGCCTTAGGTTCCCTTCTGGAGACGACTTGAAAGCCGAGCGCCAAGCTCGGCACCAACCCTGGGAGACACACCTGTCCGCCCGGGTCCCCACTGCTGCCTGCACGACCTCAGGCCGTGTCTCCACCTGACTGTGCCCAGTTTTCTAAGCTGTAAACAGGGGATGTACCAGCATCGCCCTCATAGGGGTGCCACGGTCACCAAGCCACTCCATGTAATGTGCTCGACAGAGCAGTGGTGCACCAGCACTCGGCACTCGACAGGCCACACGGCAGACGGTGAAGGTCTGGGCTCTGCTGTCAGGCTGCCTGGGCCTCAGTCCCAGCCCAGATTCCTACTACGCCCCTTTGGACCAGCTGACTCAAAATCCCTGGCCTCAGCTCCATCATCCGTAAAATGGAGATAACGACAGGGCCGTTGTGAGTAAAGGCGTAAACACAGGCTTAGACCGGAGTAAGCACTTAAGAAATGCTGCCTGATCTGTTCTTTCATCATCCAGAACCCTAATATTAAGGCGGTTTCATCCCCAAATAATTAAGAGCTTGGATCCCAAGATGTAAATGTAAATACTCTGGTGCCAGAATCTACTTTTGATGAGGAGAGATGTTAAGAGCGCTCTCCCAGAGCCAGGCACCGGTGAACCCACGTAACCATCTGCTGAACCCACATAACCATTCTACCCACTCAGGTACTGCCTCCGCTCCACAGATGACAAGCTGGATCACACGCGACTCGGAGGCGGAAGTGCTGGAGCCGGACTGCCTGGGTCTGAGCCCAGGGCCACCTCTGGGATTAGGCGGCACGGAACCATAGCCGTGCCCAGCCCAGCACAGCAGTTAAGAGCACGGACCCGGGAGCCAGACTGCTTGGGTCTGATGCCAGCTGTCCCACTTGTACTGGGTTCCTCAGCTGCCATCTGCCAAATGGGGACAGTTACAGGACCTACACCGTAGGCCTGTTCTGAGGATTAAACAAGCAAAGAGTTGCACAGTGGCTGGAGGCACGCTCAGCACACAGGAAGCCACAGAAGTGTTTGCTAAGTAAACAAAATAAAGACGATCCCCACCACAAGCTCAGGTTACCTGATACGGTGTCAGACCATGTAAGGGACAAAGTGGTTTCGGCACTGGGGGCTGCAGCTGGCCAAGGTAACCCAACACCGCCAAGTCACGAAGAATTCTGTTATGCGAGTCTCTGAAAAGTAAATTAGAACAGGGTTAGTAGAGATTCAAGCTTACAGGTCCACCTCCCGCTGAGAGACAGAGTGCATCTGTCATTACTTACACAGACTAGATTTACACCTTAGTATCTGCACACTCTGCCTTTCTATATATAAACCCCATGGAAAAACATGAAGTGGACAGACTCTCCTTCTAGTCAAAGCTCCTGGCCACCAGAGCTGGAGGCCACTCTGGATGGTCCCATTGGGAAAATAAAAGTTCAGAAAATAACTGATTCTCCTTCATACAGAAATAGCTCTGATAGAGAGTTGAAACATTTTAGAGGACTTATTCCTTTTAAAGAATTGAGGACAGAAGGCCTTATTAAACTGAAGAAAACTTAATTCTCTAGCCACGATAACCTATTTACCTATTTCTTGGAGTTTTTCTAAACGCAAAGTCCGACTGGACGCACATCAGTTTATGTCCAGTAAACATAAGCGGACTCTCCTTGTCTTCGTCAGCAAATTCCAAACTCTCTGCAAATTCTGCCAGCTGGAAACCTCTGTTTCTGACTTTGGACTTGCTCTTTGTGTACAAGCCGTCCATGTCGTCCACGTAGTCGGGGGTGAGGTTTGGCATGTATTTACTTCGGCCAGAACTGAACTGAACGACGTGGCTGGGAGACAGCAATCGGATCAGGTCGATGAGAAGCAAAAGCCCTTTGTCTGGGAGGAAGGAGACGACATCAGCACGGTTAGTGCACCAAAGGAGCAACACGCCCCTACGGAAAACTGGTACCTTATTTTGAGACAAAGCAATGGTCAAAAAGAAGAATCTCCTCAAAGCTGGGCTCCGGGACTAACGCCTAAAAGCCAAAAGCTTATTCACACCGCCCATCCCGGTCCTGCCGGATGTGTCTCTGTGGGCCTACCTGTCACCCAGCCCATCGTGTTGACGATAAGAGGGGACTCTCTCCTGTAGGAGCTGAACACATACTTTATGATCTCAATGTAATTCTCGTAGTTGTTTTTACAAGCAGCTTTCCCATAATACACCATTTTCTGTGGTGTCCTCTGGTGAGTGAAAGGTGGTCCTGAGAAGACAAAGAAACAGAGGTGAGAGTAATCGATCCACGACTACACGGTGGCGAGGTCGGCCATCATCCCGGCAAAGATCCGCAGGAAAGCTGAGACCATCCTGCCCCCAGGAAGAGATGTATTCCCACTTCCGGAACACGAAGTTTTCAACTTACTCTAAGGACATACTCGCTGTCACATGAAGTTAACCCCAGTCATGTCCTAACGAGGCCGTTCATTCAGTGAACATTTACCGACCACCGGCTATGTGCGAACAAAACGAACATCTCCATTCTTGTAGGGCTCACATTCCAATGACAAGGTGACTATAACAGTGATCATTCGTTGGAATACAGAGCTTACCTCGCTGTAGGTATGTTACACATAGTCTCTAATTTTCATAAGAACCCTACGAAGCAGGTAGTGTCATTATCCCCATTCTTACAGATGAGGAAATTGAGAAAAAGATTCACTAGACCGAGGTCGCGCAGCTAGTAGGTATTGGCTGGGCTTGAACTCCAGTGGCTGAGTTACCCCTGGAGTTGACACTCCCTAATCACACCACCAGTCTGCCCAGTCCGAGCCACTTCCAATCTCCTGTGGTCAGAGCCAGGGCTAGAATGCTCGGCAGGAGGTGACCAGGACCATGTGACAACATGGTCAGCAGGGCAAGGGCCTTGGTCGATGTGGTCAGGTGGTGCAAGACCACTTGCAGCAGAGCTAGTGCGACTCCCCTCAAGACTGTGGCCAAGGGATTCGGGGTGGCCCACAGCTGAGAGTGGCCTGCGTAGTTGAGGGACTGAACAAATACAGAGAACCTCTGCCAACTACGTAAGTATACTGAGAATAATCGTCGCCGGGGTTCTCACCGTCAGAGAAGGAACTTACAGATGTGGAAGGGGGAAGGCTAACTAGAATGAACCTGGAATTGAACGAGTGGTGCAGACTCATGGCGCTTCATAAACAGAAAAGGTGTGTGCGCATATGCATACACACAGATACACGCGTGGTGTGTGTGGGTTTAGACATGCACGTATTTCCTAGCTCTGTCTACTGAGGGGATCTGTCCACGGAGGGGACCTGGAAGCGATGACACCCAGAAGAAATTAGCACACCTAGTTAGTGAGAGTGGAATACCCAGCAAACACTGTCCTAACCTAGTGATCCAAGCCAGCACCTTTGGTCACATGTTGCTAGGATGCACTGAGAACGCAGCACGCTTCTTGATCTAACCACGAGACATTCTATAAACGTGCTCTTCAGAACTGTCAAGGTCAGGAAAGATAAGAAAAGCTGGAGGAATTGTTCCAGACTGAAGGAGACTAAAGATTTATGATGATACACTGGACCTATACAGATGACTGGGACAATCAGCTCTGTCTACAATGGACAAAATTCGAGTAACGGAACAGTACTGTAGCAATGTTACTATCCTGATTTCGGTGGTTGTATTATGATTATGTAGCAGAGTGTCCTTGTTTTTAGAAATACCCACTGAAATATTAAGGGGTGAAGAAAAAAATTAAATGGACTAGAGAGAAAAAAAGAAACAATGAAACCAGCTAAAAAGCGTCAACAATTATTTTTGATAAAGCTGTTAAAACAATATAAATGTTTTACGACTTCTTTTTGACAGAAAGTCAAACTAAACAAAAATTACACAATTATCTCAACAGACACGGAAAAAGCATTTGACAAAATCCAACATCCTTTCAGGATAAAACCATTCCATAAACTAGGATTAGAAGGCAACTTCTTCAACCTTTCAAATGGAAACCGAAAAACCCACAGCTAACGTCGAACTTGATGGTGGAAGACTGGCTGTATTCCCTAAGATTGTAAACAAGAAAAGGGTGTTTCCTCCTACTCGACCTTGTGCTAGAGGTCCTATCGGAGCTATTAAACCAGAAACAGAAAGAAAAAGCACCCAAATTGGAAAGAAAGAGGTAAAACTACCTCTATTTGCAGGTGACATGGTCTCATATGTAGAAAATCCTTAAGAATTTGCAGAAAAGCCACTAGAGCTGATAAAAGAATTCAGCAAAGTTGCAGGTTCAAGATCAACACACAAAAATCAGTTATGCTTCTATACACCAGCAATGAACAACCTGAAAAGGAAATTAGGAGAGAAATCTCATTTACAATAACAGCTAAAAGAATTAAATCCTTAGGAATAAATCCAACCAAGGAAATGAAAGACATTTATATGCTGAAAATCACAAAACATAGTTTAAAGAAATTAAAGAGGACCTAAAAAATTGGGAAGACATCCTGTGTTCATGGATAGGAAGACTTAACATTACAATGTCAATACCACCCACAGCAATCTGCAGTGCAGATTCAACACAATCCCTGTCAAAATTCTAACAGCCTTTTCTTTGCAGAAATGGAAAAGCCAATTCCCGAACTGATATGGAATTGCAAGGGGTCCTGAAAGGCCAAAACAACCTTGAAAAATCAAGTTGGAGGACCCACACTGCCCAGCTTTGAACTTACTACAAAGCTATAGTCATTAAGAGAGGTGGTGACCACATAAGGACAGACACAGAGCAATGGAACAGACCAGGGAGCCCAGGAAAAGACCCTCGCATGTATGTATGGTCAAATGATTTTTGACAAAGGTGCCAACACCATTCAATGAGGCAAAGATGGTCTTTTCGACAAATGGTGATTGGAAAACTAGCTTTCCACGTATAAAAGAATGACACTGGATCCTTTCCCTGTATCATGCAGAAAAACGTATTCAAAAATGGATCAAACGAGAGACAACAGACCAAAACCGCAAGTCATGCAGCCAAAGCATGCGCAGAGAAGGCTCTGACCTCCAGCTGCACCTGGAACCAAAGTCATCCCTGTCTTCCTCCTGACCTAACCAAGGGACAGGGACATAAGCAACCGGAACTGGAACACCAGAACCTTTCAGCAGCGAAGGCTGTGCAGGATAACCTGGTGCTGAAGCCCTTTACCATAAATGGCCAAGTTCCACTAATTAAGACCTGCCCCGCCAGCGCTTCCGCATATTTGTTCCCCTCAAACCTTTAAAAACTCGCCTGGAACCCTGGATCAGGGAGACTGATCTGAGCCTCCTCTCTGGTCTCCTTGGCTGGCTGCCTGACAAATACACCCTTCTCTCTGCTGGGGACGGGGAGGAATCAAAGACCTACATGTTAGCACTGAAACTTACAAAACTCTTAGACAAAAACATTACAGAACGTCTTTATGACACTGGATTTGGCAACAACTTCATGGCTATGACACCAACCGCACAAGCAATAAAAAAAAATCGGTAAGTTGACTTCACAAAAATTAAGAATGTTCATACAACAAAGGACAGTATCATGAAAGCAAAAACATAACCTACAGAATGAGAGGAAATACTTGCAATTCGTGTATCTGATAAGAGATTAACATTCAGAATATATAAAGGCCTCCCGAAAGTCAACAAAAACGACTTAATTCAAAAATGGGCAAAGGACTTGAATAGACATTTCTCTAAAGCAAACATACTAATGGCCAATAAGCACATGAAAAGATGTTCAACATCACTAATCATCAGGAAAATGCAAATCGAAACCAAAATGAGGCATCGCTCCACATCCAACAGGATGGCTGTAATCAAAACTGACAAGTATTGTTGAAGGTGCGGAGAAATCAGAACGCTTGCACATTGCTGGTGAGAATGTAACGGTGCAGCTGCGGTGAAAAAGGCTGGCAGTTTCTCAAAAGGTTCGATGTGGAACTACCAAATGACCCAGCAGCCCCGCCCTGAGAGCGCCGAAAGTGGGATCTGAGCAGATACTTGCACATCAAAGTTCAGAGCAACGCCACGCACAACAGCCACGAAGCAGAAACCGTGCAAGGGTCCGTCGGTGGTTAAACAAATAAAACGTGATATACGCATACAACGTAATAATATTCAGTCATAAAAAAAAGAACTAAGTTTCAATATACGCTGTAATATGCTTGCATTTTGCTTAGCAAAAAAAGCCAGGCACACAGGGATGAATACTGTACGATTTCACTTATACATGATAACCAGAATAGGTGAATTCATAGGGACAGAAAGCAGAACAGGGGTTTGTAGCAGGGGAGGGGGGTGGGAGGGAGCAATTAGTGTTTCTCCAAAGGGCAGTCCTGGATCTGCGGTCTCGCCTTCCTCAATTCAGTTAACTGTGGTCACCTGTGGTCTGAAATTTTTCAGAAAAAAATTCCTGAAATAAACAATTCATAAGTTTAAAACTACACTGTTCCGAGCAGCATGATGAAATCTGGCTCTGTCCCATGAATCATCCCTTTGTCCACGCTGTAAACCTGCTCGTTAGTTGTCAGATCGACTGCAGCAATATCGCAGTGCCCGTGTTCAAGTCATCCTTATTTGCTTAATAACGACCCAAAGCGAAAAGGGCAGTGATGCTGTCAATTCGGATGTGCCAACGAAGAGAAGCCGTAAACTTTATCACAGGTGTGTGTGTAGAAAAACAGTACATACAGACTTCAGTACTATGCTCGGTGTCAGGCATCCCCTGGGGTCTTGGAACGTGTCCCCCACAAATAAGGGGGGATTGCTGTAAAACGTTTCACTTTGGGATGACGAAAAGTTCTGGATATAGATAATGGTTATACAACACTGTGAATGTACTTAATGCCATTGAATCGTACACACATGAACGGTTAAAATGATAAATGTCATGTTGTGCATATTTTCCCATAAAAACTAAAAAGTATCGTGGGATTCTGGTTTGGATTTTGAACCATAAAAAGGACATTAGTAGGATAACTGGTGGATTCTGAAAAAACTGTATAGCTTAGTAATTAATAGTATTATATTAATGTGAAATCCCCAGTTTAGATCACTGTATATAGATGTTAATATTGGAGGAGGTGGGCCTCTAATTTACATATAATAAAATGGACAGTACTTCCAATGGAATCCTAGAAAAATACAGGTTTGTTTTTTTTTTTTTGGAGGCTAGAGCAATAGTTACAGGAAGACAATGAGTTTGATGGGGGATGTTCACTTTTCATATTTTATAATCCTTGAGGTTTTTTTAAGTATTACTTTCGCATTTTTGAACACCAAGACATTTAAGAAATACATAATACGTACCTAGAATTGGCTCTGTAATATTAAGTAAAGAAATGCAACCCGGAGGAGTAAATTCTGTCTGTCCCAGATCACATTCCAAATAGTCAACACAAGAAATGCTGAAAATTTAAAAGAAAGAAAATCTTAGCTAGCTTTACCTTGTCAAGAGGGTAAATCAGATCTTAAAGATTTTATGCGACACACAGTGATAATCCATCCTATGCAGGCTTTTAGGTGGGATGCTCGATCCATATAAAAAATAAATAAATAGAGAAAATGTGATGCAGGTATGGTCAATGTCCGCTCATCATACAGGTACGACCTCGTCTTTCCTAAAATTTTATCTTTAAAAGAGAATTTATCCCTATTCTGAATCTCCGGATAAGGACAAATAATAGATTCTGAGGCCAAGTGACTCCTCTTGAAAGCTACTGACAGGCAAGGTCAGTACACTGAGAGCACTGTCACCTCACCCCAAAATGCAGTGTAACAGACGATGCCATCACTCAGCTGAGCAGCTCGGCACAGAGCTATAAATAACCTCTGCTTAGAAGTCTAGACGCAGTCCCATCCGGCTTCTTAAATCAAAACTTCTACTTCCTGCCCCCAATCCAGCAACGTGTGAAAACGAGAATGAAACGGCCTCACCTATTTAACAACTGGTTAATCAGGTAGCGATTAAACGTTGACTTTCCGACATCCTGAGACCCACAGACCAGAATGACAGGGCAGCCATCTACCTCTTCTGGAGGGGAAACAAACATTGATCCTAGATTAGCCATCTCCTCCAGGACTCTAATCATAAACACTCCAATTTGTCAACATGTGTCACTCACCACAAGACACGTTGACTAACTCCTCCAGGGCTGAAAGGGCACTCTCAGTTAAACGAAGGCCGTTTTTTTTCTTCTCTTTTCTAATGCCAACAGACCTCAAGGCAAAATACTCGGAGTTAATCTGGAAAGTCGGACTCTGAAATTAACAACATAAGCTTTTAGAAAAGGTGAAAACAAATACACCTCTTTTCTTCAGTTCTAAAAAACCTCATATAGTTGTGAGCAATGAAAGATAAATTTGATCCCTCCCTTCCTCTCATCCCCCCGCCCCACCAAAACCAGCCCTTAAATAAGCCCTGTCAGTTCTCTTCCCCAAATCATCCAGGTCTGCTTTCATAGCTCATGCTTACTTCCCAGGTGCCATCACCTCTGCAGGACACTCCAAAAATAAGCAAGAGTGTGGAAATGTAAAAGTGATTTTTCTATTGCAAGAAAAATGCAATAGAAGACCACAGTCATAGAGCAGGTCGGTGACTGGGAATAAAGTCAAGGCGACCTCCCAAAACAAAGCGAAGACAAAAGATATATGCAGACAGAGTTGACAGGATGTGGAAGACAAGTCCACGACATCCAATGGTATTCTGGCAGAAGTACCAGGAAACCGAGGGAAAGCAACCCAAAGAATGGAACAGCTCGGTCCCAGCAGAAGCAGGTGGGGCTCAGATGAAATAAGGCCTCTGTACACAGAGGATCAAGGAAAGAGACCCACCAGGATCCCATCCTAATGCAACTCATCATCAAAAACATCAAAGGAATGAGAATCAGCCGGCATTAAGACTTCCTCTGAGCAACTCTGGATTCTAGAAACAAGGGAGCAGCCTTCAAATTCTGACAGCAACAGCCACCCCTTCTCAGTCTCTTTGCGACTCCCACATCTAGACCTGCTCCTGGGAGAGCCTTGGGGCTCAGACCGTGAATCTTCCTGTTTCCATTTGTATCAACTTCCTTGGTGCTGTTATGCCAACCGCAAGGCCTTCCAAACCCTCTTCTGTGGCTGAAAGCTCCCAAATTCACGTTTCCAACTCCAGACTCTGGACATCTCCAACTGAACGTCTAACGGGCACCTCAAAGTTAACACATTGACACCTCCTCCTACAGGTGCTCCCTCTCAGTCAAAGGCAACTCCAAGCACCCAGGAGCTTAGCCTAAAACGCCTGTTGTTAGTCCTTGATCCTTCCTCATGCCTCACATCCAGTCTGTCCAATAAACCTACGGATTAGACTCAATTTACTGGCTCATGAGAGACAATTATAGTAACGACCTGACTTCAGGAAATTAATAGCATGGCCAGCACAATTTAGAGGTGAGAAGAGACAGGAGAAAGTATAAGAACTTGAAAATTACTGATTCAGAATTTAGAGAAAACTTACACTATCTCAAGTTAATAAATTAAGATATGAAGATAACCATTCAAAAAATGCCAAAAGGCATTTAATCAACTACGATACGAAATAATGGCTTTCGTGGGGTAACGAAACTAAGGGAGTAGGGGAGAAGAGACATTTTTAATGATATACCTTTCTATACTCTTTTTACTGTACACATGCATTACATTCTGTATCTTCCAAGGGAGCATCCCACATAAGTCATGTGATATGACCGTTCTGGTGAAAGTAATTAACAAAACTCTGAATGAAAACTGATTTACCTCTTGTACAAAAATGTAAGATAAACCCGGATGGCTGATTATGAAGTTTACAGTGGAGGTTTTCAGATTTTCTAGCATCACAATTGAACACAGAGGAGAAAAATTCTTCATCAACCAACATCTGTCATCTGTAAAGATAAAAACAAACTACCTTAGAATAGTAACTCCATTAAATTCTATGCCCTTTAGGGCCACCATTTCCTCAGCTAAAGCGTAAACTTTTCAAGAGTAGGAATTACGTTTGAGAGCCTTTTTTTAGGAGGCCATACTGCATAATAGGGACACACCTGGGTGAAGTCACCCAGGTTTGCCACATACCAGCTGAGTGGCCTCAGGCAACCTTTCTCATCTGTAAAATGGTGAAAACAAGAGTTTCACTCTCAGGACCCTTGTGAGGGTTTGAATAATATAGTAAAGTGTGCAAAGTGTAGGCCACGATACACTTCTAAAAATAATTAGCCTTATTACAGTACATCTTCAGTAAATGACCCGGTTTTTTTCATTACCCTGGTTAAGATGAGGTCTGAGCAAAGTTCGGGCTTCCCTTTTCATCTCCTTCTTGCTTTTCTCAGGCATCGAATAATGAACTGCATTGATAGTGAGGCGAGAGTGGGTATAGGTAGAGAAGACATCTTGGGAAGGCTGGCCTTGGCTAATGGTAAAACCAAACACCTGCACCTGGCCATAAAGGCAAGTCACACGACACATCCCACTAAAAGTAAAACCCTAGCAGGGAAAGAAAAAAAAGAAAGTAATAACATTATGGATTCTGTGACCAACGACTGAAACTTTCTAAAGCCTTAATTGCTATTCACATATCAAAAGGTGGCAGATTTCTACATAAGAGAATACACTGTACTAGGTGACTATCGAGGACTTAATATTTTTGACTTAAGACCACATCCCATGGCAGCTACAGATATAGCTGGTGAACATTGACATGTGAAAAATCAGGGGATCCCATGAACTGGGCTCTGCTGTTCTCATGGCTCCCTGTCCTTAGAAGGCCCACTGCCTGCCAAGTCCCTGCGTTCTTGGTTTTCACTTCATTCCTGTATTGGAGGGGGACTCCCAGATGGGAGTCCAAGTGAAGAGCAGGGGCCCTAAAACCAGGCCACCTGGGTCTGAATCCTAGCTCTGGCTCTACTGTATACCTTTTGGCAAGTCGCCTAAGCCAAACCTCAGTTCCTTCCTCTGTAAACATTCATAGTCAAGCAATAATGACTCCATGTGAGCTGGGAGTATTAAATGGGTTCATTCACTCCCCAAAAAGCACTTAGAAAACGTAGAACCTGGCAGTACTGAGTACCCAGTAAATGCGACCTATTAGTACCGTCATAGTCCCTTTCAGCTCTGAAGGGCTAGATGCCCTCAGCAGGGTCCTCGTTACCCTCTGCTCAGTACCACCGCCATGAGGAATGCGCTTATGACTAGTGGCCCGAGGACACGCAGAAGGAACACGGCCTGCCACCCCCGAGGCTGCGTCTCCGCCCCTCCCTCTCTACTCGCCGGGCTCTCCCGGCGCGACTCACCTGCTCCAGCGGCAGCAGCAGCAACGCGCGACCCGGGCCGGCCGGCCGCAACGGCGGGATGGGGAGGGTCGCGGAGCCACCTTCGGCGGGGTCCTCGTCCGGGGTCGGGCTAGGGGCCGGGCTGGGGGCTGCGGTCTTGGGCCTCTGGGCCGCCGCTGCGCGCGACAACGGGCAACTGCCCTCCCGCCAGTTCGCGCCGGCCGCCTGGGCCTGCAGCAGCCTCCGCCGCAGGCGCCTTCGGCCGCACCAGCGCAGCAGAGTCCCGAGCCGGCGGCGAGGCCGGCGGCTGAGGATGAGCTGGGGCCGGGCTTTGCGGGCTCGTTTCCACGTGGAGCGGACGAGCCCCCGCTTGGTCTGCAGCAGCAGCGAGTCCGCCATGCTGGCTGCCGGCGCCTGCCGCCCGGGAATCTCGCGAGACCCCGTCGCTCCGCCCCGCGGCCCGTCAAGCTGCTGAAAGGGGCGGCCTGGGAGCCGCGAGCGCCCTCTGCGGGCGGTCCCAGCAGTGCACCCGGGCCTCAGCCGCCCCCTCAGAGGCTCCCATCCGCCGGGGCTCTGGGGGTTGATGCCTCGGCGACCACTGACCAGTCTCCATTTACATTAGGCAAAAGCGCACCCTGGCCACCTCGAGAGGGAAAGCCAGATACCCCACGCCAAGTCCGGACCACCTCTCCAGAAATTCAGCTGGTATGGTTTTCTTCCTGCAGAAAAAGCTCCAGGACTGGTGCTTTAAACAAATCCCGTCTATTTGCATATCCTCTTTGCATGCATTTGTCTTTGGGCTTAAGGTTGCAACCCTGGACGACAAGGCAAAACCACGATGATAAACTCAAGAATTTCAGTGTCAGAAAACCGAGAGCTAGGAGGGAGTTCAACTCAAAGCCAAGTCTCACTTGGTAAACGGAGGCCTCGGTAGAGGTTCGAAAACCCACATCTCCCTGCTAGCAACTCTTCACATCGTGTCCCTCAGGGCCCCCAGAGAAGCAGTGTCCTTGCATTCCTCTGCCTCCCTCACCTCCCCCTACTCCTCCTCAAAAAAAGACCAGGGCTTCCTTTCCGAAGCCATAGGCACCAGAGCAAGGGCAGAACCCACAACCGGGCAGAGGAAGGATCAGTGGGTGCTGCCTGGTTTGCATCTGTGCTGGCACCCTGCCCAGTTCCTGAGTAGGACTGTCGGCCCGGAAGCCAAGGCAAACAGCCTGGTTCCGACCACTGGGTTCCAGCCCCACCCCTTTCACAGGCGTGAAGTTGGGAAGCACCTGGGCAGCTGCAGTGTGTTCTATTCAAACAGCCTGACCTCATCGGAGGGTGCGGCTCAGCTGTGCCAGGCATGGGACTGTTAGGCCAGCATGTTACTCACCTGGCTGTCCTGCAGCTGTCCCTTTTCCTGCTGCTGGGCTTTTGGCTGCCCTAATGTGGAGTCCTCTCTTGACTTGAGCCTCCCAGGGGATTACCTCGTCGCAGGCCTGTTCCCTCTGCACGCTGAGTGTCTGGGGGTGAGACACAGACCCACGGTGACCCTCTGTGACAGGTGAGTGAGGCTCAGCAGAGCCATCACTTAGGAGGACTCGTGCCTCCAGGGTCCTCTGCCTACCCCCTCAGCCAGAGTCTTGCTGTTTCTGAATGTGCCCACTCTCCAAACATTCTCCGTGAGCCCCGTCCGCAACGTGGACTGGGCTGTCTGCGCTGTGGCCCACGGCCTCCACCAGCTCCTGGGCTGTGCCTCCCGATCCTGTTCCAGGGGCCAAGTCTACCCCTGGCAGGCGAGGCTGTCCAGCCCCTGGCACGCTGTATCAGGGTGCTTCCCTGAGGTAAGCAGGATGACCACTCCTTGGCCCTAAGAGCTGGGGGTGGGGGGCAGAGGCCGCTGACCGGAGGACTGATCCCTCTCTTAGCTTCGCTGAACCTCGGCTCCTCCCACCCACCATACCTCGGATCCAGGGTTAAAAATCCTTGTAAAGGGGTCCTCTGTTAGAGACCTCTCAGTCAGGAGGCTGGCCGCAAGCGTCAAGGGGCCTTCTAGGAGGGGAAGGGGCTCTCGGAAAGGGACAAGAACCTCCAGAAAGGCTGAAATTGCCCAGATAAAAGCCCGACAAGGCCCCAAGCATTTGCTTCCTGAGCCTTCAGGGTCAGGGAGAGTCGAGGAGGGGAGGGTGGAGGAGGATAAGCCTGTGTTGTCTGCGATCACTCCAGATCCCTTTCTATTTCAGCTTCTAGAGTGGATCCGCAAGGTGAATTTCCATCTACCCCAGGACACTGTGACATTTGATGACAATGGGGACCACCTCAGCAGCTATGACATAATTGCCTGGGACTGGACTTTCAGGGTCATCGGCTCCTCCACCTGGTCTCCAGTTCAGCTGGACATAAACAAAACCAAAATCCAGTGGCAGGACAAGGACAACCAGGTAATTGGGATGTGGTCACTTATCCCCAGGTGATGATTTCAGGGGCAGCCTGGAGTCTGGGGGCGATATTGACACAGCTTACACAGGGCAGGAAGGCCTCCCAGGTACCAGGCTGCCATGGCTCTACCCAGGCCTGCCAGGGAAGCTCCACGGGCTGGCAGTTGGAAGCCCCGTGGCCACCGGTTGCTTGGCCCGACTGCAGATAGTAGCGTGTCTGCAGCAGAAAGAAATAGCATATTGCACCCAGAGATGCAAGGTCGAGATCAGAAAGCGAACTGAGATATCTAAGGCTCAGCCCAGAGCAGGACTCCAGGGGCCACATTATTTTACCGTCCCTGCAGGTGTAGAACTGCATCTCTTCTGTCCTCTGCGAGTCAGCTCAGAGAAAGCACAGAGCGGCACCACAGGGAGGTGGATTTGGTTAGTGGAAGTTGCAGAGAGAGAGATGAAAATGCCTTTCCTTTCGGGCTGGCTGCTGGCATTGATCATAGCCTCACTGGTGTGTGGGCAGAGTTACCGGGGTAAAGTCCCTCCCTAAAGACCTCCCAGTCTGCAAATCCCTTCTGGGATCATGAGCCATATGGAAGCTATCCGCATGTCTCTAGAATCATAATTAACTTAGGCACCTTGAGGAAACGCAGCCTCCGGACTCTGCTCAGGGCTATGCCCGTCTCGCTGTGCCCGGCGGAGCCCAGCTCCTGTGGTACAGCCCTCCCAGCCCTCGCAGGCCTGTACAGTCTTTCTGCCCTTTCCTGCTCTGCTCACCTGGCTCTTAGGAGCCCTCTCCGCCTTCCCTTCCAGACCTCCACAACTGCCAGCCTTGCGGGGAAGAAGAGTGGGCGCCCGAGGGAAGCCAGACCTGCTTCACACGCACCGTGGTGTTTTTGACTTAGCATGAGCCCATCTCTTGGGGCTGTTGGTAGCTAATACACTGCTGCTGCTACCTGTGGCTTGGACCGCTGGCCTGTTTGCCTGGCACTTAGACACCCCTGTGGTGAGGTCGGCTGGGGGCAGGCTTTGCTTGCTCCTGCTGGGCTCCCTGGCAGGGGGCAGCTGCGGCCTCTATGGCTTTGGGGAGCCCAGGCTGCCCACGTGCTTGCTGCACCAAGGCCTCTTTGCCCTCGGTTTTGCTATCTTCCTGTCCGGCCTTACAATCTGTTCCTTCCAGCCATCTTCATCTTCAAAGTCTTCTGTCAAGGTACCCACCTTCTACGATGCCTGGGTCCAACACCACAGGGCTGGCCTGTTTGTAGTGATCAGCTCAGTGGCCCAGCTGCTTATCTGCCTAATTTGGCTTGCAGTGTGGACTCCACTGCCCACCAGGGAGTATCAGCACTTTCCTCAGTTGGTGGTGCTTGATTGCAGCGAGGCAAACTCACCGGGCTTCACACTGGCTTTCACCTACAGTGGCCTCCTCTCGGTCAGCACCTTTGCCTGCAGTTACCTGGGCAAGGACCTGCCGGAAATCTACAGTGAGGCCAAATATGTCCCTTTCAGCCTGCTCCTCAACTTTGTGTCCTGGATCGCCTTCTTCACCACTGCCAGCGTCTAGCAGGGCAAGTACCTGCTGGCTGTCAACGTGTTGGCCATGCCCAGTGAGCAGCCTGAGTGGCAACTTCAGCGGCTACTTTCTCTGCAAGTGCTCTGTGGTCCTCTGCCGCCCGGATCTCGACAGCACGGAGCACTTCCAGGCCTCCATCCGGGACTACACCAGGCGCTGAGGCTCCGCCTGACCACTGGGTCCGGCAGAGGAAAGCCGGGGCTGAGCAGGGCGGGCGGGAAACCTCCTCTGCCCTGAGGGGCGAAGGTCAAGCGGGGCGCACAGGGCCTGGGGTGTCCCAGAGGTCTTTGGGCTCTTCACTCATGGCTTGGGAAATGTAAGCGCAGGGAGACCCCAGCCCGGACTCCCGGCTGCCAGTAAAGAGGAGACAGGTGCGTCTTGGCTGCGCTTCCTGTCTGGGAGAGGGAGGGCGCCGCCGGAACCACGGGACTCGGCCAGAGCGGGGCGAAGACCCGGCGCCGACCCCGCGTGGACCCGGAGCCCAGCTTGGCGTTGCTGGGCAACTTCGGGAGGCGGGCCCAGCACCGAGAGAACAGCGGGGGGAGGGCTGACCCCGCCCCCTGCACAGCCCATTGGCCGTTCTCTGAGTGGCCCCGCCCCGAGGTGCTGCAGCTAGAAACGCTGCGCCTCGGAGGTGTACCGCCCCGGCGGCGCTTCCTGACGTCACGTCCGGCAACGGCGACGGCGGCGTCTCCGTACGGGCGGCCGGGCGCGTATGGCCTGGGCGGTTGGTTGGTGGGACTGTGGAGTGGACGCGGCCCGAGGCAGGTGGGGCCGGCGCAGGGCGGACCGGCCCGGGTGAGGAGATCGGCGGGCGCGGGGCGAGGGAGGAAAAGGCCGCCGTGGGCGCCGACGGAGTGTGACCGCGGCCGCCTTCCGCCCGGCCGCTCCGGACGTGTGGGCGCAACGTGCTCGCCGCTCACCTGCCCGCAGCCGCCGCCCGCCCCTGCCCGGGTCCTCCCACTGTGCCAGGCCTGTCAGTTCGCCCTGATCCCCTGCCTCTTTCCCAAACTTTGATTCCTTCCCCCAGCGCCGCTTCACGATCCTGCGCTATCTTCCAGCAAGCTATTCCTCCTCCCCACACCTAGTCCCTGCTCCCCACCACACCCATCTCTGGCCAACCCCAGTATGGGCATCTCACCTGGCCCCCGTCCCCAGAGGATCTTTCCATCCGTTCCTGTCCCAGCATGCACACGCTAACCTTGATGCAAGCCCTTGTGACAAATGTGACCGTAGAGTCCCCTACCCCTTTCTTCTCAAGTCCAGGGCTTTCTCTTGTTAGCCCCTGGGTTGGACTGGCCAGGGTGTCACTTCTGTCTCCCTCCCCTCCAGGCAGACCATGGACGGTTCCTTCATCCAGCACAGTGTGAGGGTTCTGCAGGGACTCAACAAGCAGCGGGAGAAGGGCCAGTACTGCGACGCCACCCTGGACGTGGGGGGCCTGGTGTTCAAGGCGCACTGGAGTGTCCTTGCCTGCTGCAGCCACTTCTTCCAGAGCCTCTATGGGGATGGCTCAGCGGGCAGTGTTATCCTCCCCGCCGGCTTCGCTGAGATTTTTGGACTCTTGTTGGACTTTTTCTACACTGGTCACCTCGCCCTCACCTCAGGGAACCGGGATCAGGTGCTCCTGGCAGCCAGGGAGTTGCGAGTGCCAGAGGTCGTGGAGCTGTGCCAGAGCTTCAAGCCCAAAACCTCAGTGGGACAGGCACCAAGTGGCCAGAGTGGGCTGGGGAAATCTGCGCCCCGGGATGTGAACAGCCACCTCAAGGAGTTGGCAGGCTTGGAGGAAGAGGAAGTCTCAAGGACTGTGGGTCAAGTCCCCAGGGATCAGGAGCTCAGCGGTAGTCACAGCCCCCAGAGGCCCCAGCTTGGTCTCCCTGCTAAGAGTGAGAGCCCTTCCTTCCTGCGTGGGAAACTTAAGCAGGCTTTGAAGCTTTGTCCCCCAGAGGACAAGGAGCCTGAGGATTGCAAAGTGCCCCCAAGGCCCTTTGAAGCTGAAAGTGTCCAGATGCAGGGCGAGAGTAATGAGGTACTGTGCCCAGCGTGCTGGAAATGGGGAGGTGGGAGTCGGAGGGAGAGACTTGACACTTTTCTGGCATCATCTGGACCCCAAGGTAGAATCTCTGTTACGCGGGTTTAAAATAGGCTTTCGCCAAACATAGGAAACTGGCTCCATCCTGCAGCCGCAGGCTGACTTTTCCATGAATCACAGCTGCCAGCTTCTTCGGGTGGAGTGGGTGGCATCAGGGTTACAGGTGTTTCCCCAGGGTAGTGAGATCCAGCCAGACTTCCAGTTCCCTATAATATAGAGCCACGGTCCTCCCAATACAGGATTCAGATGCTGCCTGCCCTGGGATACCGAAGGCAACAGTCACAAAGGGACTCTCCTGGGGATGTGCCTGGGTTGGGCCCTGGGATGGAACTGGATAGAGCGGGCTGCTCTGTAGATCCACCCCAGAACTCTTGCCGGTTAGTTTGGTGACCTCGGTCCTCCCTGCTGCCTCTTCTGCTCTAGTGGGAAGTGGTGGTTCAAGTTGAGGATGACGGGGATGGCGACTACACTTCTGAGACGGAGGCTGTGCCGACCAGGAGGAAATCAGACATGCTCAGAAAGTCCTGTGCTGCTAGGCCAGCCCTGAATGCAGGTTCCCTGGCAGCCGAGCCTCCTGAGAACAGAAAAGGTACAGCGGTGCCAGTCGAATGCCCCACATGTCATAAAAAGTTCCTCAGCAAATATTATCTAAAAGTCCACAACAGGTAAACGTTCTGTTTTTCTATTTGCTTTTCCTGTCCGCCGTTCCCATGTTGGGGGAGGGGGCCTGTGCTCCCCATTTCTGGGCCAGGTAGGGCCAGGGGCTCCATCTTAGATTCACGTGGCGCCTGGAGTTGGTATGCCTATGGTCGGTGGGGAGTGAGCCTCTAGCCTTGGGTCCGAGTCATTCATTTCCTCCTCCTGTGAGCCCTCTGGTTGGAGCGGGTATGTGGACACCTTGTCAACAGTTCCGCCCACTGTGGACCTTGGTCTCCAGCTGACTTTTGCCGAGGGCCGAGAGAAGCCTGTGGCCACACGCTGTGGCCGAGGCCACACCTTAGGAGTTTCTGAAGCTTGACGGTGTGGGCTTTGGGCCAAGATGTTAATCTTTAGGATTGGTGCTGCCTGCATTTCTGGGTTAGCCCTGGGGTGTCAGTGGGGCATAAAAGACCATTTGTCTCAAGCTGTAATATCCAGTAAGGAAACCAGATGCCACATGGAGCTATTTTAACTTAAAAAGTAATTAAAATTAAATAAATTCAGTTCCTCCGACACACCACATTTCAAATGTGCAGTAGCCATGTGTCCCTGGCTGCCAGATTGGACAGCGCTGGCTGCAGGGCCTCCAGGGATGGCGCCTAGATAAACGCCTTCCAGTCCTAACACTCTCTAGCCCAAGATATCACTGGTCCACCATGGCGCAGCTTCTTGCGAAGCCAAGATGGACCACACGCGTTTGCTCATGACACCGGGAAGCCACTAATGACCAACTGGAGTTGGAGCTAGGAGGAAGGGAACCTGTTTGCTCTCCGTGTTTCGGGACAGCTGCTGCCAGTGGAGTCTTTGGGGGAGTCTCAGTGTGGGGGCACCGCTGGGGTGGTCCACATCTGCCTGGCCACTCCCCCGGTGTAAGACTCGGGTGTATGCCCCACCCCCATCCCCAGCTGGGGCCACAGGCTGCTGCACTGACCTTAAGAACTGGGAGGGGGTGATGGCCTCCTGAGGTCACTGGGATGGGGGATGAGGACAGTCTACGGCAGCAGCGGATGAGAGAAGTGTCTGCTCGTAAGGGCTCCTGGTGCCCCTCATAGGCTCTGAGGCGAGAGTTCCTTCAGTTATTCATCAACAAGCTGTTTGCCAAGTAGCTGACAAGGCCGCTGTGCGCGCTTGCGAGGCCTTGGGGAGCTTCCCTCCCAACTACCAAAGTCACTTTAGAGCGGCATGGGAGGCGGGAAGTGCCACAGAAAGGGAAAACGACAGCAGTGCCAAGGGCTGGGGCGCTCAGGGTGGGGTCAGGTTGCAGTTTGAAAGAGAGAAGATTCCAGTGGCCTCCAGGGAGGTGAGGAAGGTCACTGAGCCAGCCGATGGCTGGGGAGAGCGTTTGGGCTGAGAGAAGGGTCTGGGGTGGGGCTGAGTGGCAGGTTGGCGAACATCGCGGCACAGAGACCTGGAGAGTGAGGCCAGTGAGGCAGGTCCCCAGGCCTCTCCTCAGGGTGGAATGGGGGCCCTGGAGGGTTCTGAGGAAAGAGGCGACAAGATCTGACAATTTAAGGGCCCTTCTGGCTAGTCGAGGCTGGCTTGGAGCAGAGACTGGGAGCGGGGGGCTCAGGCGGCTGCCCAGGGGCTGGCGGGGCTACACCAGGGGGTTGCGGGGGTGAGGCATCGTGGTCAGCTCTGGCCGTGGTTTTGAAGGTGGAGGCCACAGAATTTCCGGGCACACTGAGTGGGTTCTCCGGGGAGTCAGGACCCGGGAATTGTTTCTGCCTTTGCAGAGTCGTGCGGGGTTCTTGGGTGGCCCTGCAGACCTAGAGCTAGATGGAGGGGGCGTTTCTGGGCTCCACCTGCAGGTTCACCAGCCCTGTGGTTCCACTAGGAGCCAGAGTGGGCTCTGGGTGAGGATGAGGTGGGCAGTCTGCCCAGCCCCCACTCTCCCTATGGCTTCTTTTGGCAGGAAACACACTGGGGAGAAGCCCTTCGAGTGCTCCAAATGTGGAAAGTGTTACTTTCGGAAAGAGAATCTCCTGGAGCACGAAGCCCGGAACTGCATGAACCGCTCAGAACAGGTACTTGTGTGCTGGCGCAGGTCCTTGTGGGCAGGGGCACACTGGCCTGTCTTCCTGCCATCCGGGAGGGGCCCCCAGGAGACGGCCTTAGACGGGACGGTAGACTCAGGAGAGCTGCAGCGTCCTTGGTTGCCACCGAGTTGGTGCCCTGGTATTACAGGTGGGGACACAGGTCCCTAAGAGCAGAAGGGAGGCATTTTGGGTTTGCCTTCCCGGCCCCCAAGCTTTGGACAAGGGCATTCGGTGGGAGGGTGGGCTGCTGGGAAAGAGAAAGGCCACTTGGCCACACCCCCCACCTCACTGGCTGGCCCATGTGGTGAGGCCAGCCAGACCCCGCCCTTGTCTTTCTAGAGGCCTGTCACCAAGGGCAGGGGCTACAGGTAAGGCCAGTCGGCCTGTGCCCGCAGCCTGTCAGGCCTGAGAAGAGCCTGGCGTGGTGGGTTTGCCTTGGCCGGGGTCCGGGCAGGCAGGTTACGTGTTGCCCTCTCCCACCCTAGCGGCCCCCTCCTCGGGCAGGCTCCTCCCAGCAGCACGTGGAAGCCCGGGCAGAGGCCGCCGTCGCAGGCCGAGGCCCCCGCTGATGCCGGCCCTGCTTGCCCCTCACACTGCCAGGTCTTCACGTGCTCCGTGTGTCAGGAGACCTTCCGCCGGAGGATGGAGCTGCGGGTGCACATGGTGTCCCACACGGGGGAGATGCCCTACAAGGTCAGGCTCAGCCTGTCCCCAGGGCCGTGGCCCCGGGATCCCTCACACCCAGCCCTTTACGTGGGATGGTGTCAGGTGCCTCCCCATTGCCAGCCTCAAGGAGCCCGGCCTTCCCTACCCGTCTCGGGCCCCCACACCTCTGGCAAGGCCCCGGGCCTCTGGGCCCTGGCTTCTTTCGGTGGAGGCCGTAGCACGGGGCCCTCCCCCGTGTGTCCTTCACATCAGGACAGGGAGTCTCCTGGCATCGCAGGCTGGGCCCTGCCCTCGGGTCCCCCCATAGCCCAGGGGTGACTGGGGTTGTGGGTGCTGGCCTCCGTGGGTGACTGGGCCTGTTTTCCAGTGCTCCTCCTGCCCCCAGCAGTTCATGCAGAAGAAGGACTTGCAGAACCACATGATCAAGCTGCACGGCGCCCCCAAGCCCCATGCTGTGAGTGCCAGGCTGTGCGGGGGCGGGCCGGGCCCGCTCTGGTGCTAGGGCTGTCGCTGGTCCAGAGGGTAGACTGTGTGGCTTCTGCCGTGTGGCACTCCCAGAGTAGCCCCACCCCACCGTCACCCTGGCCCTGCTCTCTCTGCCCGGTCCCTCCTGCCCTACAGTGTCCCACCTGTGACAAGTGCTTCCTGACCCGAACGGAACTGCAGCTCCACGAGGCTTTCAAGCACCGCGGGGAGAAGCTGTTTGTGTGTGAGGAGTGTGGGCACCGCGCCTCGAGCCGAAACGGCCTGCAGATGCATATCAAGGCCAAGCACAGGTGTGGCTCAGCCCGTCTTCCCCCAGGGCCTGTCCCTGCTGCTGGCTCTGGCCAGCGAGTGGGCCGGGAAGGCCGAGTTTGACGACACTCACACCGAACAGCGTGCCCTCCCCGCTGACTGTGGCGCTTGCAGCCTTTCTGGGTTGGGGGCATCTGAGGGATGAGCAGGTTTGTCAGGCAGAGAGGCTGGGGGCGGGGATTCCAGACCAGAGCAAGGCCCTGTACCTCCGTGGGCAGATTTTTGGTTTGCACTGGCTCCTGGCTGGAGCCAGCGCCCCTTTCCTGGCACTGCCCAGGCCCTCCTTGTGCCAGGCAGCTCACTGAAGCCCGGGCCCCTTCCAGGGGCTCAGGCAGCCTTGCTCCGGCCTTGCTGTCTCCTTGGCTCTGGGGCCAGGCGTGCTCCCAGCTGCAGTGGACTGAGGGGCCACTTCCCTTGGTGATGACCTCTGCCTGTGTCCCCCACCCGGACAGGAACGAGAGGCCATACGTCTGCGAGTTCTGCAACCACGCCTTCACTCAGAAGGCCAACCTCAACATGCACCTGCGCACGCACACAGGCGAGAAGCCTTTTCAGTGCCACCTCTGCGGCAAGACCTTCCGCACCCAAGGTGAGGCAGGCCCGTCCCTTCCCTGCCCTGGGGTGGAGGCCTCGTGGCTGAGCCCTCGCCTGTCCCCGCAGCCAGCCTGGACAAGCACAATCGCACTCACACTGGCGAGAGGCCCTTCAGCTGTGAGTTCTGTGAGCAGCGCTTCACCGAGAAGGGCCCCCTGCTGAGGCACGTGGCCAGCCGCCACCAAGAGGGCCGGCCACACTTCTGCCAGATCTGCGGGAAGACCTTCAAAGGTAGGCAGGCCTGCTGAGGCCCTTACCCGCCTCCTTCCCGGGGCAAGCCCTGGGCCCTCTCCATTTCCTGCTGACCAGAGTTGGTGGGTCTCGTGCAACAGTGGCTTTCCCAGGCTCCTCCTCAGCAGGGGACCCTTCCATTCCCTGAAGCTCCCCTGGGTCCTAGTAGTGACCTCGGGTTGCGCTGTACGGCCTGGCAGGTCCCCCGCCCACCCCACTCCCCAGCAGCAAATGTGAACTCAGAGGACTGTCACCTCCCCCACGGCCCGCCCACTCCCCCTTTCCCGCCTCTCCGACCTCGGGGTCCCTTCCCTCGCACAGCCTTGGAGCAGCTCCGTGTGCACGTCAGGAGGCACAAGGGCGTGAGGAAGTTTGAGTGCACCGAGTGTGGCTACAAGTTCACCCGGCAGGTAGGCCCGGGGTTCCCTCTGCCTGCCTCGGGGCCTCCGAGCCCCTGCGCGAGGCGCGCACCGCCCCAGCCCTGAGCGCCCCTCCCCCTAGGCGCACCTGCGGAGGCACATGGGGGTCCACGACCGCGTGGAGAACTACAACCCGCGGCAGCGCAAGCTCCGGAACCTGGTCATCGAGGACGAGAAGATGGTGGTGGTGGCGCTGCAACCGCCTCCCGAGCTGGAGGTAGGATCGGCCGAGGTCATCGTGGAGTCCCTGGCCCAAGGGGGCCTGGCCTCCCAGCTCCCTGGCCAGAGACTGTGTGCAGAGGAGAACTTTGCGAGCTCTGGCGTCACGGAGCCCTCGCTCCTCATCACGGCCGCCATTCCTGAGGACTGTGACACGTAGCCCCCCACCTGCCACCCCCAATAAACCACACGGCTTTGGACTTGGTTGTTTCAGCCCATCCAGGGGTCTGTTCCCCAGTAACCCGGCCTCCAGCTATGTGCTGCTTACCCCCGTGTCCCCCAGAAGGAATGGTGCCCCGTCCGACCCACTGCGCTTCAGAGCTCGGCCAGCATTTTTCCCACCGCGTCGTGTCCTTGGCAGAGTGACACTGGGCGGGTAGCTTTGGGGGCCAAGCCTCTGGCCCAGGACACTCCTCATCGGTCCCGTCCCCCGTCCAGTCAGGGTTTTAGACCTGGGGGCAGACACAGCAGCGGTCTTCCTATTTCATAGCTGTGGTGCTGCCGGCCAGTGGGGGTAGGACACTAAGGTCTGGAATCAGAGTGGCCAGGGCCCCTGACGATGGCCTCGCTGGCTCGACTCCCGCCGTTAAGAGTGTGGCCAAGCACACCTGGGGCCCAAGGAGGCTAAGCAAGCCCTGGACCCTGGCTGGTGGCATGTCCACAGACGGGCCCCTTCCTGGGGGCGGGCCCGAGCTTGGTTAGTCTGCCCGGGAGGCCTGGGGCACATGCAGGGCCAGGCTTAGAATGGCGAGAGGCCCTGGGGGTCCCCCGGTTCTGTGCTGTGGGGTGGGGTGGTTTGTCACGGAGGACGAGCACATGGGCACTGAAGGCAGGCTGTCCCCAGATTCCTCCCCAACTTACAGCTGTGACCCCAGCCAAGTTACTGCTTCATTCCCTCATCTTTTAATGGAATTATTAACAGTCATGCTTCATAGATGGGACTAAGCGAGAACCTGCTGTTCCAGTTGCCTCCTGCTGGGGAACGAGCCACCCGGAACTTCCCTGGGCTGGGGGCTGGGCTCAGGATGGCTCTGAGTCTGGCAAGTTGCCGCTGCCAGTGGGCCTGGGTCCCTCTCCACTGGCTGCCTGGGTGTCCTCACAGCACGGTGGCTGGGTGCCAAATGCAAAAGCCCCAATAGGCCAAACCTGCAAGACCTTTTTATGGCCTGGCCCTGGAAGCCAGTGTCACCTCTGCCACGTGTGCTGGTTACAGGTTACAGGTTACAGGGGAGGGGACATAGACCCCAGCACTCGATGGGAAGGGGTTAGAATCTGCAAACGTACGACTGCAAAACCTCACCAGCGAGCGATTAAGCACTGCCACTCAGCGCTTGGCATGGAGCGGATCAGGTAGTGACGGTTGAGAGCGCGAGTCAGGCCACACAAATCCCACACCGGATTCTGGAAGCGCCAGCCCCAGGCTGTGCCGAGTTCCTCCTGGAGTTCGAGAAGGTTCGCTTACCTTCTGTTTTAGACCCAGGACCCATCTAACCATCTTTCCTTTTATTCCTTGACCATTGGGGAGCTCAGAGGTAACAAGCGTTCAAGTGCCATGGGTGCCACCCAGGTTCTGAGCTGCTGCAGAGTTGTTTTGACAACGGCATTAAAAAGGCACACTGTGGCCTCTTCTTTGGGTTCAGAGGGCTGTTTCAGAACTCCACGGCCCCAGCGATCCCTGGCCTCTTCTGGGGTCCTCCTTTGAGGGGCTCTACGCTCCTCTCCCTCAGGTCCAAGGTCCACCCCACCATGGGCCCACACCTTCAGGGGCAGGGTGCCCACAGGCAGAGTCGAGGCAGGAACCAGCTTTGGAGCAGCGAGTGAGGCCTGGACTCCGCCACCCACGTTCCTCACACCTTGGGCTTGGCCTCGGCCTCTTTACTTCATACTTTGTGGTGATTCAAGACAAGAAAAGGGCCTGAAAAGCTGTGCCCCAGGACAGGAGCCCTGAGGCCTCCACACTTCTCCACTCCCCTTGCCACACACACGTTTGGCCTCAGCCCAAAGGTTCCGAGACGCAGCAGCGGCAGGATGAAGGCAACGACACCATATGTGTAGGAAATATTTTTATTTCAAAAAGTATGTATTGAAGGCATCCTAAAACCTTACAGGATTCTGGACACGTAGGCCTACAGAACAAATAAATACGCAAACCAGCCCTGCCCTCAGGTCGGACTGGGTGCTGGACACTAGAAGGTGTCTTTAGTACCTAAGTCTCTGAGGTCATATAAATAGACTACTTCGTAGATCAGCACGTTAAATACTATCACTGAGTTCTCATAACTTAATTTGTCTTGTAGACTAGACTGATAAAGGTGTGTGCATCTGACACGCAGAGACAGTCCCACCCCTGCTGGCCCAGCCTCTGTCCCCAAGTCAGTCAGTGTATAGACAGCTGTTAAGCAGGCGGTGGGAGCTTTGTAGCTAGCACAGGGCCTGTGACCAGAGGTCAGGAGAGCAGAGCAGGGAGCAGATGTTTCTGAAGGCCTGTCCCCGACGCTGCTACCCACCTTCCCCACACTTACACCAAAGACAGGGTCTAGGTGGTGGGGGCCTGGGGAAGCAGGCAAACCAATCCCTCTTCCACTAGCCCACACCAAGCCAGCCATCATCTGGGCACAGCTACCAGACAGGGGATGGTCAGTCTCATGACGGCCAGTCAAGGTGAAGTACCAAAAAGAGCAGGAACCCAGGACACTGGGCCCCCTGCCACGAGGGAGCTTCTACAGGGAAGGCCAGACAAGGGCCGATTTTGAAAGAAAAACAATGTTTGCAGGCCCATCTCAACAACAAAGCTTCAAACACCTTGCTGCCCAGGGCAAATCCTGGACCCTGATAGGGCCACAGCCATGCCTGTCTGGAGGGAGGAGGGGAGCGCTTCGGTGACCATAGCACACGTCCATCTCCCGCTCCATCCCACCTACGGGGCGGCCCCAGGGGGTCCTCTATGGAGAGAGCCTGGAGGATGGACACCAAAAGTCTCTTTGAGACCAAGGCCTACGTCCCTCCTCCGGGGGACCCCCAGATGACCTGTCAAATTATCAGAACGCCTGTGTAGCACATTCCCACACAGACTGGGCAGAGCACAGTCTTTCTGACACTGAGCTCAGTGCCTGGCATAGAATCGGGGCTCGATCAATCCTGTGCTGCCTGCTGTCCCTGTGTCACTGAGAGGACAAAAGCCATCATACCTGGGCAGCCTCTGCCTGCAAAGGAGCCAAAGACAGCCACCCCACAGAACACAGGACAACTTCTAAGGAGCTGGGCCTGTAAGGCAGGCACTTAGGCCAGAAAAAAGCCACAACAGCCCCAGGAAAGTGAAGTGAAACAGCCCCTGTGGATAGGGGCAGGTGAACCCCAACTCACCCAAGAACACCTAGACCACAAGGGGTGAAGGCTGAGACCTGGATGGGAAGGCAGAGATAGTGCGGGGCGGCTGACCCCAAACAGCCTACGGCTGGCCCGAGCCCCTACCCACACCTGCCCTCCAACAGTGCCTGGCGCACAGTGGGTGCCTGTAAGTGACCAGGTGAGTGGCAACCCCAGAGGCCTGGGAGGGGCTGGCTGAGCTGTAGCCGCTCCAGCAGGGTGTCCAGAGCAATTTCTAACCCAAAGCAGTAACACTGCACGGAAGGCCCACCAGACAGCCCTGAAGGCCACAGGCCTCTTCCCCAGAAGCACTGCGCCACCTGGCCAGGAAGAGGGTTCTAAGTGCCACCTGAGAAGTGATGGCGTGAAGACGCCCGTGTTCTCTCGGTGAGAGCACGTCCCCACGTCCGGTCACCGGCAGAAGGCAACTCAGTGAACGCTTGCTTTCAACCTGCCTCATGAGGAAAATGCAAACACCCTCTTCTCCAGGAGGAAGACGAACTCAAGCAAAGGCTGTTTTGGGGATCATGAAGGGGACAAGACCACCCAATCCACAGACGTGCTCACATTCCCCCGAGGAAATTGGGGCCCCTGGGGGGTCTCCCTGGAGCTGGCCTGGCTTCTGAGGGGCTAAGGGCACCCCCTCCCCCCGCACGCACCTGCAGAAAGCTTTGGCAGCGGCACTAACCGTAACATCAAAAACCGCACACACCCGACCCTGGTTCCAGCTGTCCCCGTCTTTTAAGGAAAAACCAAACTGCGTTTCACACCTTGCAACCGACCCAAGGCCGCCCTGCCCGCAGCCTGCTTTAGAAGCGGGGGATCCGGCTCCCTAGCTGGCCGGGGCGTCTGCAGCCGCCTGCCTGGCAGGGCTGCAGGGGCGAACTCCCGGGGCCCCAGCAAGCGGCCGTGACCTTGCACGTGCAGGCTTTGCACGCTCTTGCCTCGGCCTGAGACGAAGGTCCCAGAGCAGTCTCTGAGCAAGGGGGCCATGCCTGCTAGGGGGCTGGAGGGACGGGGACGCCCGGCGTCTGCCTCAGCCCAAGTCCACTGGAGACGGCACTCAGCGGGTCCCTTGGGGCCCCCTCCTAGGCCAGTCTTAGCCAGCCCCACCCCTGCGAGGGGTGTTCTGATGTGAGACCCTCTCCGTCCGGGGAGCAGGCGGGCTGGGATGTCTGGGACCATCGTCTGCCTGGTGCCCAATGCTCGAAGACAGCAGGGCGTCCGCAGTCTCATGGCACGGATGTCCCCCCCTCCACTCACACCCCGGAAGCGGCTCTCCTCTCCCTAGGTGGGAGCAAGGAGGTGCAGGTGGTGGCAGCGAGATGGGTGTGCGCTGCACTGGTAAGGTCCGGGGCAACCTTCTGGAGCCAGAGACATGAGCTGGCAGAAAGGCCTGGACCGAGAGAGGGACGTTCACAACTGGCTTTGGCCCCAGCGGCTGTGACTGGAGCTCTAGATGCACAGAATTCCCCAGGCGCTGGACCCCGAGGCTCGCTCAGCAGCCTGAGAGCTTGCGCTCCGCCTGGTGAGCCCAACCTGTCCTTGTGCACGAAGGAGGGGGTCGCTGCCCCCCAGAGGTGCCGGTTACCTGCACCGAGGCCCTCCCTGGGCCAGGCCGGGGCTAGTGCAGCTCGTGGGGGTTCTGCGGCGGCCGAGGCCGGCCGACATCCATGTCACTGCTGCCACTGTCCAGCTCGAAGCCATGCCCGCCCGAGAACGTCTGGGGCATGAACTGGCGGAAGATGCTGACGCTGCCGTGCCAGAAGGTGGGCTCCGGGAGCCGCCCCACCACGCTCCACGCCCGCGTCTCAGGGTCGTAGGCCTCTACCACGTCCGAGAGTTCAAACGTATTGTCGTAGCCCCCTGAGACATACAGCTTCCCTCCGAGGACGGCCAGGCTGCCCCCCACGTGCACCTGTGGGCCAAGGGGACAGGTGACTGGAGGCCAGCAGCCAGGGCAGAGCAGGGTCCCTCTCCACGCAGAAGGGGTACGGGACCGTTGGGTGGGGCGGCCTCGGCCCTTCTTGAAGTGGTGCTGGGAGCCATCGTCTGCACGCCTGCAGGACAGACCCACGTCCTTCCCACACGCTGGCTAGGAAACCGGGCTCCACGCCCAGGAGGCACGTGCCATGCTTGGTCCCTGGGGTAGTCAGGGGCTACCACGGCACTGAGTCTCCCTGCGAGTAGCTTCAGCTCTCTGTGGTGGGCACGGCTGTCCTCACCATCTTACAGATGGGAAAACTCAGCCTCATGTAGCTGCCAGTCGCAGAGCGGGGCCTTGACCCAAAGTCTGGGCTCTGATCCATGAGGCCGGACTACCCCCTTCTTTCCCAGATTTGCTATAATGAGTATGTGTACCTCATTACAGGGTAAAAACAAAGTTACACTTCCTAAACGTAAAAACATTAAGCTGTGATGGTGTAAATTATGACATTTGCCATGCAGAGGTTATCATGAGAGCCAGTTTAGAAATCTCAATGAAGACAGAAAAGATGCAGGTGGATGCAGATGTGCATCTGGGACTAAGGACGCTGCCTGCGTGGCTGAAGGCTGCCTAGTCTTCCCAACTCCACACACTAGCACGTTCAGCACCTCTCTTTTTGACAAGCCAAGACTCTGATCAGGCAGCGGCAGCAGCACGGGTGTCCTGCTCAGAGCAACAGCAGACGCTCAGTAAGTGTTCCCAAAGGCCTCCTGCCTGACCTCGTCCCCTCTCGTCTGCTTGTTCCCTCGGCTCCGGTCACACTGAGCTGTGGGCTTGTTCTAGGACCTCGCCAGGCACATCCTGCCCCGGGCCCGTGCATCTGCTGTCCCCCAGTATGTCCTCTGCGTCATGGCAGCTACTCAGTGAATTCTAGTCCAAATGGATGAACTCGCTAAGCTGTGTGACCCTGGGATATTATTTAGTCTCAGCGACCCTCACGTGTAAGTTGAGGATGACCCCAGCCCTCTATTAGGTGAAACGACACAAGCAAAGGGCTCAGCACGGCCCCCCCGCCCCCCACCGGGACTCAGGATGACACTTTGGCCAAAACACAGGACCAGCCTGTGCTTCTAACACAGGCAAAGTTACCTGATTCATAGATGGGATCTTGTCCCACTCATTCTTCGTGGGGTTATACACGTCCACCTCAGCAGAGTCATCCCTGGGGAGAGAAGGAAGGGGAGAGCAGGTCAGAACGAGGTAGGGGACACCCCTGGGTGTGAAGGGCTGGACAAGAGGGTCCTCCAAGCAACCTGCCTTTAGGACTTGTCTGGTGCCATGCGGCAGCCCACTGGCCAGTGGGACCCTATCTCTGATTTTACGTCCCCAAACGTATCTGGCCTGGACTTCAAGGCCAGAACCCAGACTTGCTCCCCAAAGCCAAAGATCATGCCCTCAGGTGCTCAGACCCTTCCCCACAGCCCAGCAATAACCCACTGCCCCCTCCCCTTGCTGCGGCCATAATGGCTTGTTTCAGATCTTGAACTTATCGGGGTCCTTCCCATCCACCTCCTACTCATCCATCCGTAGCTGACTAGGAAGGCCACCTGCCCCACATCCCCTGGACTGCTGCTTGGCCACGGCCCTCACCACTGCGCGGTCAGCGCCCATCCCATGCCATTCACTGCTGTGTCCTCAGCACACAGCGGGGTAACCATGGCTACAGGAAGGAAGATACCAGCACTGCCCTTCCCTTTGGGGTCAAGGTCCCTCACCCTAGTTTGACACGCTCTTGATCCATGCAATAAAAGATTCAAAGGCATGGCCTTGAAAAAGCAAGGACTCGAACCCCCAAAACAGCAGTAGTAATGATCAAAGGTCAGGGGTCAGCAGAAGGGCCAGAGAGGAAATATTTTAGGTCCTGCAGAAACTCCCCAAAGCTCGACGCTGCTGTCCTAGCACAAAAGGCGGCCACGGGCACATGTGACCACTATCAGGTCCAACGCCTTTCTCAACAAGCAGAGCGCCAAGACCCTGACCGGTCAGTAGAGCGGGTGTCCTGTTCAGAGCACACAGCAGGCGCTCAGTAAGTGTGCTCCCAGTATCAGCCCCCCAAGGCCTCCTGCCTGACCTCGTCCCCTCTCGTCTGCTTACTCACTCGGCTCCAGTCACACTGAGCTGTGTGTGGGCTTATTCTAGGACCACACCAGGCTGCACTCCAATAAAACCTTTTTGCGGATGCCGAAATCTGAATTTCGCACAAGTTTTCACATGTCGTGAAATATTCCTCTTGCTTTGATTTTTCCCTCCAACCATTGCCAAATGTAAAAGCTATTCTCACTCTGTGGCCCGGGTGATGATAATTAATACTGGGACCCACCAGGCTGCCCACCCCCAGCAGAGACATCACTGCCAAGGAGCCACCTTAAGCAAGGACCAGGGCGGGTGTGTCCGGGAGCGGGGAGCAGCCGGTCATCACCCATAGCCCAGGACAGCAGCAGTGAGGGATGAGGCTGCACGTAGCTCCGGCTACCGGCCCTGGGATGGCACCTTTTAGACAGGAGTGGCTCTGATAGGTGGCGTTTCGAGCAGGGGTTACGAGGCTCATGGGGTGCCGAAGGGCATGAGCGGAGTGGCTGGGAGACTACCACTCGGGCGTGTCAGACCCAGGCCTTGCCTCCCATCTTGGGCAAGGTGGGGCCCCCGTTACTCACCTGGGGGACAAACGGGCTGCCCTCACGAGAGCCCACTTCCTCAGCTGGGTTGGAGGGAGGGGAAAAGCTGAGCGGGCTTAGGTGAACCCCTGCAGAGGCTCACTGGGTGCAGGGGGCACCTAATGCTTCCATGTGGGGGCGCATTAGCAACGACAAGTGACTGAGACCAGGAGGAGGAAAGCAAGGGGGCCTTACGGTGCCGGGCCAGCCCTTGGGCACCCTTGCTCTAGGACCACAGGGTGGGAGGACATTCTCAAAGGCACTCAGCCTGGAACCATGGCTGAGGGGCTGGCACTCTGATGAGCTGTATTTATAGCTGTCTCCACCCTCTCTTTGAAGACTTTTGCCAGGACTTGGAGGGAGAGCTGGGTGAAGGGTCAGAAGCGGCAAAGCGCACATGTCCTCTGTGGCTCTCAATTCAAAGCCCTCAACCCAAGAGGGACGGGGAGCACCATTCATACCCCACCCCTTCCCTCCTGGCCCCGTAACCGCAGGCAGGCTGCAGGCCAGGAAGGGGAGCAGTGGGTGTACGACACATGGAAGCTGTGCAGCGGGCAGGAGCTCCTAGTCCCCTGGATGCCCGCTGGCCCATCAGGAGAGAATATCTGCCTGTGACTGGTCACCAAGACCTGAGGATGCATGGTGACCAATGGCTGCCCATCCTTGCTCCATGCTGCCAGGTCCATGGCCTGGCCCAGGGAGGCCATGATGCAGTGTCACCACACAGGGATCTGGGTCGGATGTCCTTGGTTCAAACCTTATACCACTGCTTAAAGCTGGTGGCTCTAAGTCCCCTACCCCTCTATGCCTCTCCTTTGTCATCTGTGAAGCGGGGACGACAGCGGTGCCCAACTCATCAGATTGTCAGGGAAATCAACCGTGAAAACACCCACGAAAAAGACAACACAGCACTCGGCAAGTCCAGGGGCCTAATACGCACTAGCTACTGTCATCATTCCCAGAGGCGGCTTCCGGGCCTGCTCCATGCCAGCTCCTGGCCCTGGCCCTGGCCCAGAGCGGCTGTGGGATCCCTGTACAACAGCATTCATTCACCAAGAATCATGAGCCCTCCCTGTGCCAGGCCTGGTGGGAAGGCAATGGACAGGACCGTGGAAACACACTGGACACACAAATGCTGCTTTAAACAGGGAGCATGGACACTGCTGAGTGAGCAAAGGTCCCTCTGTCAAGGCTACAACTCCCCTAAAGATCTGAGTACCCAAAAAGCTCTCCTCCGGTCTTTTTAAAATGCAGGATCCCTCTAGGTAGGAAAGGTTCCTTTTTAATGAATGCCATGTGAGGACAGCCAGGGCCTTTAGTGGATCCTCCAAGTGGAAGTTCCCTAAAGGGACACATTTTATTTAGCGTCTGAGTCTCAAAAAGTTCCCCAAAAGGACCGAACTCCACCACATTTTGGATCCCTTAAGAAGCCACAGAAGCCCAGAGACAAAGCTCTAAGGAACAGGGCAGGACAAAGGCAGCCGGTCGGGAAGACCTGGCCTCGTTTCCCGCATCTGTGTCACAGGGACAGCAGCGAGGATGTGCCACGCACGGGGCCTGGGAAGGAGCACATGGTGGCTGGTCTTGGCCCCCGGGGACTCACCTGATGAAATACATGAGTCCGTTGAGAGTCACCGTCTTGGGCGCAAAGGACCAGGGCGGGAGCTGGCCACAGTCCACCAGCGACCACAGGCCGGCGTCCGGGTGGTAGCACTGCATCACCATGGTCTCCTTGCCGGCCAGGGAGCCAATGGCGTAGAGCCGGCCGCGGCAGGCCGTGGTGGAGCAGTTGTCCATGGGGTAGGTCATGGGCTGCAGGGCCTCCCAGGAGTCGGTGGTGTGGTCATAGCGCTCCGTGCTGTCGGCGGCCACCACATACAGCAGCCCGTCCAGCACGGAGGAGCTGTGGTACTCGCGGGCCTTCAGCATGGGCGCCACCTCCGTCCACTCGTTCACGCTCGAGTTGTACCTCCACACGCAGTCGTAGAGCCGGGAGCCATCAGACCCACCTGCCAGGACACGTACAACGGTCAGGCCGGCCCACGCTGACTCGGACTGAGTCACCCACCCACACCTCCCTCACCTTCCAAGAGGGCGTCTCCAGGAGGAATGAACCTCCCAGGGCTTTGATGCAAACACACATCCTCTCTCCCCAGTGCCCAGGTAAGGCAAGGCAGATGCTGCCTGGTGCCTGTGAGGACGGCCGAGCCTCATGCCATAGACACACTGCCAAATCTCTGTAGGCCCTGCAAAGGCCTTGGGCTGCAATTCTTAAGTAGACAGCAACCTCATGCGGAACCCACATAAACCGACACTGGGTCAGAACACTAGGTCTCAGAACCAGTTCTCCCAGGGAGCCACAAGGCATGTGAGTGGGGTGAGCAGAGACTCGTGCACCAAATCTTAGGCTTCCTGACCATCCTCTACCCCAGGCTGTACCAGAACAGCTCAGAGGAAACCTCCTTCACACCGCAAGAGCTCCACACAGAAAGTCATGCTGCGGTGGACTTCTGGGCTCTAGTTATTGGTTTGGCTGCACGTTACTGTCACGTTTTGTCCAGAAAAAACTCCTCAAGCTATACAAGCATATATATACTCTCTCGTCTATATTTATTTCAAAAAAGAATTAAAAAAAAACCAGTGGTGCTTACTGTAATCATAAATAAACCACGTCTACCCAGGACTTAGAATTCCTACAGCATGGGGGGACCCCAGGGTTGCATTCCCTACCCCCGAGGCTGGCGCCACAGGCGGAGCAGGCGTGACATTCCGTCTCAAAGCCCTGAGCTTTTTAAAGGGAGAAAACAAGGTTCGTGTAAAGTCCACTCTGTCGGCCTCCTTCCTTCTGCAGGAGGACTGTGCATAAGGCAGCTGAGGCGGCTTTCTCGCCCCCGGAAAATTCCCTCCAGGCAGCTGTCTGGAAGGACCCAGCCACCTGTCTAAACCCAAAGGATTAGCTGCTCAGCTGAGACATTTATGGAAGGGTGTGCAAAGTTGGGGCCAGTCTGACCGGCTCATGGAGGGAGGGGGGCTTGGAACCCAAAGGGGCTGATTCCGGGAGATGCCAGCAGAGGCTGGACCTGGAGGTGTAGGCCAAAGAAGCTGTGGCCAGAGCCGACCGTGTCCTTAGGCCGGGTGCCTCCCACTTGTCAGCTCCGAGCCCCACTGGGACGAACACTCGAGCAAGTCTCAGAGCTGGCTTTCTCCTGCATGTGCCAGGCTGGGCCCAGCCTCACTGCCTGCTAACGGCCCTCAGCGGAACCCAAATGCATACTCAGCTTCTTTCCTTATATAGCCCTCAGACACTGCGCCTCCTTACCCCACGGAAGGAGGTAGCCTTCTGTTTAAGCCAGGATTTATCCTTAAAAAATGTGGGAGAAGTCCAGGGCTGTAGCAGGCTGGGACCCGCCCAGCATGACTCGGCAGTGTTTTGGGGTTTGGGCCAAGTAACTGGAAGAAAACCTCTTAGCATGTGACTATGTTTACAGTTGCTGGGCAGGAAGCAGCCTAAATACCATGTGACCCGCAGTGCACAGCCAAGGTGTAAGCCCAAGGGAACGTAGTCACCCGTGACAAAATGACAAAATGCAGGCGTCAGGAGGCCTGGGTGGCTCATCTGGGGGGAAGAAATCCCCAGGAGTTAAGAATGGATGTCTCATAGGGCGTCAGCCCTGAGCCTGTCCCTAGATTCCTTAGGGAGAAAAGAAAGCACCCATTGTGTGGAGTGAATGCTCCAGTATCTTCCAAATAAATGGCGGGATGGCACCTCCCGGGCAAGGAGTGAGCTATCCAGGCAGACCACTCCCGCCAAGCGACCCACAAGTAGCTACTTGTCCGGGCTCGCACAAGGGGCTCTTCTTCTAGGTCCAAAGTATTGACCCTAAAACGGCCTGCACCGGACAGCTCGTGGGGAAGGGAAGCGATCGTCTGCACTCAGGTGTGGTCCCGGACTCCAGGTTCTGTGGGTCTCTCCAGCAGGTAGACGTGCTGCCTCGGGGGGCGCAGGAGGCCAACCTCGGAGACCGCTGCCTGGGGGACCCGCCGGCCCAGAGTCCTTCTGAGCAGCCCACTCACCCGTCACGTAGATGTCGTTGCCTAGCGCCACGATGCTGTAGCCCCCGCCCAGGTGGTCGGGGAACTCAGCCAGGTAGCGCCACTGGCCCGTCTGCGGATTGTAGCAGTCGACGGTGACCAGCTCGTCGCAGTCCTGGTCGCAGCCGCCCACAAGCACGAGGATCTCGGCGAGGCCGGTGGAGGGGCGCGGGCGCATGCGGGGGCAGGGCCCGCGGTCGTGGCGGTCGTAGCGCGCCGCCTGGAAGTCGCGCGCCTCGCGCAGCAGGCGCAGGCAGGGCGGGCAGCGCGCCACCAGCGGCTCGGCCTCGACGTGCGCCAGCAGGTAGAAGCGGCGCACGAAGGGCAGGCGCACGGCCTCGAGCAGCTGCGGCCAGTGTGCGGCGCGGCGCGGCGGGTCGGCGCGTACCCAGCGCAGCGCCAGCTGGTAGGCGGCCTCCTCCTTGGGCACGCACAGCCCGTCGTCGCGCAGGTAGCGCAGCAGGCGCGCCAGCGGCAGCCGCTCCAGTTGCTCTGCGCCCAGCTCGCCCACGTGGCGCAGGATGAAGCGCTGCGCCGCGCTCGCCAACCCCGAGCAGCTGAAGGCCTCGGCGAAGTCCTGCATGTCCAGGCAGTTAGCCAGGTCGAGCTGCTGCTGAAGGAAGGCGCCACACGCCTCCTTCACGGCCGGGAACTGCAGCAGGTCGGCGGCGCGCAGCAGCGGCTCGGCGTTGTCGCCGCTGACGGCCACGCGGCCCGTGTAGCTGAAGTCCAGCAGTAGCTGCAGCATGTCGGGCGGCACGCCGTGCAGGCGCACCCGCTCGGCCCGGCTCTCGCGCAGCTGCCCGGCGAACATGGCGCGGAAGTAGGGGCTGGCGGCTGCCAGCACGGCGCGGTGCGCCGGGAAGTCGCGCCCGCCCGCCGCCTCCAGGGTCACGTCCAGGAATTTGCGCTCGGCGCGGAGCTGGCTCAGGCCGCGCAGCAGGCTCAGCGCGTGCGCGGGGTCCGAGAAGGGCAGCACGGCCAGGGGCGCCGGCCGCTCCATGGCGCCTTCACCGCGGGGGAGAGGTGGGTATCAGTCCGGGACGCCGCGGCCGGGGCCAGCGGGAGAGACGCGGCGTGGCCGCCGCGGCCGCTATAAATACGGCCGGGCGCAGCGGCCTCCCCGGGGCTGGCCATGGCGGGGGCGGGGCCCCGGCAGCACCGCCCACTTAACCCTTTCGGGCCGGCGCCGCCACCCCTCCGAGCGCGCTGGCTCGGCTAGCCCGGCGTGCGCCCGCCCCCGCGCTCCCGGCTGAGTCACCGCCGCCCGCGCCTGCTCCCTCACTCCGCCTTTCCCGGGCTTCCAGCGGCCTCCCGCCGACGCCCGGGCCGGGACGGCGGGTGACAAGTGTTCTCTACGAGGGCCGCGCGCCGGGATCGGAGGCCTCCAGGGCCTGCCCACGACCCACCCGGGCCCGACGGCTGAACAAAACCCGGTGGGGGCAAGCGCGGCGACCAAGACCGAAGCCACGCTTTCGCGCCAGACTTCCCCACGGCGTCCGCCCCCGAGCCCTAGGGCGGCTCGGTACAATGGCTTTTTTTGAATTCCAATAGTTCTCAGGGTTGCTAGTTAACCCTATCACGGGAAAGGTTCCAAACAACAGGATCTTTTACAATTCGGGCCCAAAGCATGAACAAATACAAGGTTTTTAGCTGACGTTTTTTCTTGGCGCATTTATAAGTGACACTGGGCCAGAAGCCAGGAATGTGCTCCACTGTGTTCCTTGCAGGAGTTTCAAACTTGACTAACTCGGTCTTTAACTTTCGTCAGCATACGAGGCGCAGTTTCAGTTTCCGATTCATAGAGACCCTTTCAGACTCCAGAGCTGCCCTCCAAAAGGGACAGGCCTGCTCCGGGTTCGGTCACCCCGGTCACCCCCGCCTCCTCTTTTCCTCTCCTGCAGATGGACGTGCGAAAGGCAGAAAACTTGAGGTTAGGATAAATTCCTAAGAATATCCTATTAAGCAGAACAAAAAGGCTGAAGCACCAGAAAGTAATTCCAGGAAAAATAGCAGTTTTTCCTATTCTAAGAGAGGGGACACTAGGTGCAGGGAACAGTGTGTTCAGCTCAAGGTCAGACAGGAGACTGCCTTAAAAATACAGGGAATGCAGCCGTTCAGAAATGTCACAGTCACTTGTGGGGTGACAGTGAAGAAAGGAATCTGCCTTATTTGGGTTCCGGTAGATACGGTACCGGGACTACACATTCAACGTAAGCGTATGAAGAAAATTCCCTCACTTGGAAGCCATTTTTTTCCTTTGGTTTAATGTATGCTTTGTGCAGTTTTAGAAAAGACCCTCATTTCACCTGAAACCTGGGTTTTTGTTATTTAATAGCTCCACACCCCCATGCCCTTTGGACTTCCCAAAGACATTCCTGCTGAACCCTTCTGCCTCGGCAGTGTCCCAGCCCAGGCCCGGCATGGGAGAGCTGCTGACATTTCTTGATTCCCGCTAAGTCGCACAGCCTTTGCAGAAGACATCTTGTTTTTATTGCATATCTGAAATGAGAACTGTAGGCTTTCTCTTCTGAATCTCTCATCATCCTACCATGAGAAGGTATCTGGTCTAAATTTCATCATGGGAAGCTTAGGCCTCCGTAAGAAAACAGTCAGGTACCCAGGCAGGCTGCCTATTGCCCATAGATGGACTGTTCACACAGCTATTAACGGCAGCAGCAGCATTCCTGGGCCCAGGAGCCCCGCCAATAGCTTACTTGCACAGGCTTTGTGACAAGAAAGTCCTGAGTAGCCAGGAAGTGGGATGTTTGTAGGGAAAAGTACTACAGTCTCTCTGGGTCAGAACTCACTCACCATGCATAAGTCAAATCTTTAAGAAATCAATCATTGTATAGTTAAGAACAGTCCAGTTTTCTGTATTCCTAACAGGGAATTAGTTAGTCCAACAAATCATGTTTGAATTTTACTGTGAAGCCTTGAAGAATAATATAGGTATTTATCGAAATGGAAAGTTGTTTATGCTATAGTGTCAAGTGAAAAATCCGATTATCCATAGTATGACTCAATCTGTTATATGTGTTCATATGCCTACGAAAAAATTGTGAAGGTAACATTTTCTCTAGGTGGTTTTCTTGTTTTCGCTTGCCTGCACTTTCTCCCTTTCTGTACTAAAAATATAAACTGGATTTTAAAGAAATAACACGTGTTCAAAATAAAATATTCAGTTATTGAGGAAAAAAAGCTACATTATTATCGTGGACCTAGGAGGCAAGCGCTTGAAAGCCTGTGTGTACATCTAAGTCAATAAATGTTCTTAGAAAAAAACAGATATAGACCTATCAACTGCTTGGAATTTTGAATAACCTATAACCCGGGCATGCTATTTAGTTCCTTTTTCTTCTCATCAATCTCATGAGTTCAAATTGGGAACGTGAGAAATTCATTCACTGAAGCATGTGACAGATACAGTCAGCAAACTGTAGTAAGGGGATTTAAACTCCTCAGATACCACCTGACACCCTGGCCTGGTGGAAACACTGTTTTTTGGCGAAGATGTTAACTCTAGCCAAACAAGCAAGTTTTTTTTTTTTTTTTCCGGTTTTATTGAAAAATAATTGACACAAGCAAGTTTGTGGGAAAATGTTTGTACTTAAAGATTAAACTTCAGCCATGAAGTTTGTTTACCTCTTCTAAAATCATGAAAATCCTCTCTGCCTAAGTAACTTCTTTATAATGTAATTTAACAAAAAAAATTTAACTTTAAAAATTCAAACTACTTAATTTTGATACCTAAATTCTAATTTTAAGCAGACAGGACAAGAAGTGACTAAGAATTTTTAAAGTTGGTTTTTTTTCCTCCGATGGACATTTGGGAACACATATCTTAGCATTAGTGTCCAATACGAAAAAAAGCAATCTCTTTTTGACTCAGCATTTAGAGTCAAAAAGAGATTGCTTTTTTTCGTATTGGACGCTATGATTTTTTTCTGATTCTGGGCTGCCTAAGGTGTGGTGTGTCATGCATGCACTTATAAACGTTTTACTTTGACGAATGTTACAGTATTCTCCATTAAGTGCCTTATCGTATATAAATGAGGTACTGTAAGTGAAAACATTTAAAGTTTGGTACATAGTGTTAGTTATTAGTCTTTATATTTTTCCCTGTATGAACCATAACACAAGAAACTCATTTGATTCTTCTATGCATAGGTTATTTTCCTCATTATGTGAAAAGCTGACAATACATAGAAATGACTTATCAATTATTTTAAATTATGTACACACATATATTACTACAGTAGTCAAGGTACTAAAAGTTGAAATAGTATTTTGAGGAATTTTCATATTTTTCCTCTCCTGGAGATGGAAGTGAGAAAGGCAGAAAACTCAGAGTAGGAAAAATCCATAAGAATTCCTAAGAATATGCTATGAAGCTGAAAAGCTGAAATGCCAGAAAATAATTCTGGGAAAAATAAACCCTTGGTTGTGTTCATATCTACACTCAAGCATAAAGTAGGAGGCAGAAACCCTTCCTGAATGTTCCCCAAATGAAATGTGTAGCCAGTGAGATTTAGGAAGGTGAAGCTATATTTGGTAACCCAATTAAAATAACTACATTCTCAAGTTACTTACTAGGAAACCATGGTATTCTTAGTATTTTTAAACTTGTCACAACCTGTGCTAATGTTGGCTTTTTTCTTCCTCTTTGCTAAGTATAATCATCTGAGAATTAGTATTCAGCAGTAAGTATAATTTTTTTTTTTTTTTAAAAGCAGAAAACAAAAATCATAAGCTCCAAGGATCTGGCTACTGTGCCTAATTTGCTCATGGAATTCTAGATTTATCCCCTGGAGCCCAAGAGCCTTACAGTATTACCTGAAAATAAACAGCATATTGAAGACATCTAAGCCTGTCATGCAGAGAAAATCAACTTTATCAGCCCATGGCTACACGTTATTGAGTTAAGGTCATTTATTGGTGTTATAGTCCTTTTTTTGAGTCTAGGGGATGGATGGTAATTATTAACTCTACACCTCCTCCAAAGGGCAACATTTCTAAGAGAAATCAAAGGAAGGAGAGACAAAGCAGGGCCTTCTTCATGAAGGTTTCTACTGCACTGGAGCACAGGCAGGGAGACAAGCAGAGTATACCAAATTCTTTGTTTAATAGAGGGGGTGTTAATGTATATTATGTGAAAAATCATACCATAGAGAATAATGATCAGTGAAAATTCCCTCTTCTTATATTTGGACTTCACCTCTAATATTCTTTTTGGCATTTACACCTTTAAGCTACCAATAGGATAATGTCCTTCTTGGTCCTTTCTTACTGAGGCAAAACAAGTTGCTCCTGGTGACTCTGACCCTGGGCAACACCGGCTAAGCTCAAGACATTTGCTCTGGCCCCTGTAGTCAGATAACACTCAGGCTGGCTAAGTCACCTGAATGTGACAGCTCTGCAAGAAGTTAATGATCCTTCCACAGGCCAAGTCCAATGTGTGTTTTTATCTTATTAGCTTTGCAAAGTACTTCAGTTTATCACCTCTGGGGAGCCCTCCAATCTGAGACGATATTGCTGAAATGACATTAAAAATTAACAATAGTAAACTACCATTTATTGAGGCAAGTATTATGCTAAAATTTTGATAGCTTAGGAAACTGAGGCTCAGAAAAGTATTTCTGAGGTAAATCCAGTCCCTTAACCACTAAATGTTTTCGTCAGAATTTTCTTAACCACCTAAACAGGAATAGCCAACCAATGCAGCATTCACTCTCTCGGAAATAATCTTATTTTTTAGGGGTTTTTCCAGTCATCATTTTGATCGTTATGTTGGAGTCAATTTTCTGATTTGACTTTAAAATTTTATGTCATTCTTTAAGTTGTCTTCGAAGCTACAGAATATTATTGAATCATCTGCATTTTTACATAGATTTTTTTTTTTTTCCATATGGTTACTAAAAATGTTAAAAAGAACGTCAGCCTCCCTCCTGGTAATTTTATCAGAGCAGTCAGTTTTCAACCAAGTGTTCAGTCAACCTTCAACATACGAAGTAGTAAAATTCTCGGCGGCCCAGCACTTAAAACACTGCAGACTCCTCAATTAAATGTCAATAAACGAAGTCAACGACAATACCAAATATCTGTCACGGTTTTGCCTCACTTCACAGTGTTTATAATCCTCTGAGGAATATAGTCAGAAAATAATTCAATTAAAGTGAAAAACAGGGGCGGACCCAAGGTTAAGAAGAGGTTGGGAATAAAAGGGAATTTAAAGCAAACATCTCCTAAAACATTAATAAGACTGGCAGAGTTTTTTAGATGCGGTAACCCGACACCTCAAAGCGGAGCCTAGAAAAACGCGAGCGCCTCCCCCAGCCCGCGCTCCGCTCGGCCTGGGTCCCGTCGTCCTCGGGTCCCTGCCCCAGGGCAGGGCGGTGGGGGACCGGCCCCAAGACCCACGGCCGCGGAGACAAGTTCGCTCCCCGGCCCGGCGCGCCGGGAGCCGAGCGCGGGGACGGCCGCAACGTCAGCGTCTGCCAACCCCTACTCCCGCCGGAGCCTCGGGGACCCCGGCCCACAAAGGGGAAAGAACCCCTAGTCCCGCAGGAGAGGGAGGCGGCGCCGGCCTCCGCGACGCTCCGCGAACAAGGCCGCCGGCCCCGCCCCCACCCGCCACAGCGACCCCGGCCCCCCCGCCCCCGCGGAGACCAAGGAGCTACCGCTCGCGCCGCCCCTCCCCCACCGCCGAGCCGGCGCGAGCCCCCGCACATCCCCCGCTCGGATGGCCTCAAGTCCCGGAGACACCGCCTCCGCAGACCCGGCAACCGCCGCAGAGCTCTATGGGGGTTGGAGTCCGCGAGGCGGCCTTTGTGCGCCTCAGCGGCGCAGCCCGGGACTACGACTCCCAGAATGCCTCGCGCCCGCCCCCTCACCGCCAGCTTCCCGTCGCCCCCAGACTACATTTCCCGACAGCCTTCGCGGGTCTCCCGCCCTCCCTCCCGAGACACGAGCCGAACTGGGCGTCAGGTCGGGGAGCCGGTCGGGTTCCCGCTCGCCGCCGCCGCCGCCGCCGCCGCCGCCGCCGCCCCCCGCAGCGACTCTCCCGCCTCTCCCGCCGCGCCGGCCGCGGGAGCTGCATCGCTCACTCGGCTCGGCCTCAGAGCCGTCGGCCCGGGAGCACAGAGTCCGGGACGCGACACGCGGAGCCCCCCATCACCTCCAGCCGGGGCGACCCCTCCCGGGTCCGCCCTGGTCCTACGCGGCCGCCGGAGCCCCCAGCCCCGAGCGGCCCCACGGCCCGGTGCCCTTATCCCGGCCCCTGCACTCCCGCAGCCGCCGCCCCCCACCCTGAACATGGACTCCGACTCCTGCGCCGCCGCCTTCCACCCTGAGGTGAGTGAGAGCTGCTCCGGGATCGCCCCGGGACCACCCCCACCCCGGCTCTGCGTTGGCCCCGGGAGTTGGACCTCGCCGCCCGCGCGCCGCCCTCCCTCCCCAGCCGGGTCGTCGCCCTCAGCGCCCAACCCTGCCTCCCCCATTAGTCTGCGCCGTACTCCCCTGCCGGCCCGCCTCGGCGTTCCTCCTGCGGCAAGAGCGCTGACCCTTCGGCTCCTGGTCGCCTCGGGACCCTGTCTGTGCCCCTCGGCCCCTGCCTGCCATTCTCCCCGCTCCCCCGATTCAACTGAGTGCCGCCGCCCCTGCTCCCGCCTGCGAAAAGCCCTCGCCCCCTACCGGGGCCTGCCTCGGACGGACTCAGGTCCCGCGCCCCGGCCTGTTCTCCCCACTGGCCAGGGCCCGCGCCCGCCCCCTGAATCCCCGCGCAGCCCCTGCCCTCCGGCTCGGGAGCCCGTCTCCGTTCCCACCCCCGGGGCCCGCGCCGAGCCCCCCATTCCGGCGCTCTGCCTCCCTCCAGGGCCCCTGCCCCGCTCTCTGCTCGCCCCCCCCCTCCTTCCGGGGACCGGCCCGCGGTTCTCCGGGCCGGCGGCCGCGCCGCCGTCCTCTCCCCTCCTGAGGCCCGCCAGGTCCGGGGTGCGGGTCCGGCCGCAGAAGGCGGTGCCAGGCGCGCTCCCGCGGCGCTGAAGTCTTGGGGGTTCGCAGGCCCTGCTAGCCCCGACCCCGGTTCAGCCCGGCTTCTCGCGCCCCCTCCCGCGCGGGATGGGCCCCGCACCTTCCGGGGCCGAGTGGCGGCGGGGGGCGGCTTCCGCGGGAGGGCGGGGAGGGGGCCGCACCGCCATCTGCTTTTCCTAAAGGCCGCGGTGCGGCGGGCGGGGTGGGGGCGGCGCGGGTCCCCCCGCCCCGCGCCCTAGGGCGCCGCTGCTTTCCACTCGGAGCTCCGGCTCCTGACCCACTTCTGCACGTTCCCCGCCGAAATAAAAGTTCTTCCCGGGAGTTTGAGGGCCGAGGGCTGCGGCCCTCCCACCCCCGCCGGAGGGAGGGCGGTCAGCCGTTCCCGGGGGTGGAGGCGGGATCGCCCCTGCGGAGGAAGCGCTGGCTCCCGCGCTGAGCTTGGTGCTCCGCTAACCTGCGCGCCCCTCGGCGCCCGGCGGCGGAAGGTCGGGGGAGAAAGTGGATTGCTGGAACCAAATTGAGAAAATAAGAGGGGCGCCCTTGGAAGGAAAGCTGCGGGCAGCACGCGGGGGCCCCGCCGCTTTCTCGACCCTGATTCCGGGAAGGCTGGGCTGGGCTCAGGAGTCTCCCCTGCCTTCCCCGCTTTCAGCCTGCCAGGGCACTGGGCCCGTAGGCTCTGGAGATGTTAGCCGAGTACGTAAGGATGGGGTTGGGGGCAGTGAGAAAATGCTTAGAGAAAAGCTCAGTAAATATGTTTGTCGAGTGGACTGAAATAAAGTACGGTTGATTTGCTCAGTAGCATATAAAGGTTCTGTCTACTTGAGCTATTTTCTTTAGGAGAAAATTCGTTTTTGTCGAGAGCGTTTCTAGATTGCGGACGGGACACAGAAACCAAAATCTCTAGCAGTCAATCTTCAACGTGCAAATAAAACTGGCAGGAGTGTTTCTGGTTCACTTTCTGAGTCGGGGTACATTTGGGTGCCTGGCCCCCTGGATGTTGGAGCAGTGGAGGGACTAGCAGGCAGTGCCTTCTCTGGGGGAGAGACCCGGTAGGAGGAGGGGTCAGGCGAGATTCAGCTCCAGGGTCCCAGGCCCGAGTGAGCTCTGAAGGATAAGAAGCAGTTGACTTTTGAAATCATTTAAAGTGCTTTAGTTACTGCTGCGGCAGCAGTTTATTTTCATAATGGAAAATCTGTAGCAAAAAAGTAGTTATTAGAGGTCCTGATAAGCCTGCAGAAACAATAGATAATGTCAGAAAATGCCACATGAGCGCCAAGAAATAGGTTTTGGACACACTTTTATCTTCCAACCAGTTTCCCAGTATTCTTGGCATAACATCATGACAATCCTCTCTTTCAACCTCTGAAAACTGTTACTGCTTGACCCAAACTTACCTTATCTCGTTTCTAGAGTGTCGTAAATCTAGCAACGTGTTTTTCAGTGGCTGACAATAAAAGTTCCAGCTTGCTTAGTTTTGTTTCCGTGATTCTACCTACAAGTGTCTCCTCTCAAAGACACCCCGTTTTCTCGTCCGCTAACAGGAGTACTCCCCAGGTTACAAGAGGCGCAGGACCGTGGAGGATTTCAACAAATTCTGCACCTTTGTCTTGGCCTATGCCGGCTACATCCCTTATCCGAAGGAGGTAATCTTCAGCATTTTGGAGACCTTTCTTGCTGGCAGTGAACCCAGAGTGTCTGACAAGGGGGTTGTGCGGGAGGACTTCAGACCGTGGTTGGGCAAATAATCTTTCTTGGAAACTTAGACCCACTTGGGAAGGGGTTCCTGAAACTGATAGAAAATGCAGGCTTGTCTAGAAATGGTTTAATAAACTTTAATAGTTTGCTTGAAAATAACTATTTGCTACACGCCTGCTTTTACTGGCCAGTAGTAATTGAGGCTTATTATGGTCGGGCAATGTTTTTGGCTGTTATAATGCTATGAGGTAGGTATCATTATTGTCTCTATTTTGAAGCCGAGGACTTGGGCACAGGTAGGAGCACCTTGCCCTGGGTCACAGGCTAATGAATGCTGGAACCTGGAGTTCAACCAGATGGTTGGCAGGGTCCACACTGCCTTGTCTGGCCAGCAGCCTTCTGGTAGCTGTGCACATCCCATTACAGAATCTGCAGGGACTTTGGCCAAAATCCCATGTAATCTAAGGGAATTTTTTTTTTCCTTTGCTCAGAAATGGGCAGAACTGTGGACCAGCGTTGCCATGGTGCTCAAAATTCAGGGGCTTGGTATATATATTGAGCAAGGCTGGAAAGAAAGGACTCTGGTACTTCCAGGAGGCCAGATCCCAGCATTGGCTTGTCCTTTGCACTGCTATCTAGGTGGATCACGCTTGCTTTGTGCCACGTAGAATGTTGCCATGATTTGCAAATTAAATTCTTAAATGGTCCGAAGGAACCATGGAGTTTCGCTCACTGCTTTGGGGCAATAATTACCTATTTCGATTTTTGCAATATTTTGAGATGTCTAGTTTTCTAAAATGGAGTGTCAGGAAATGCTCAAAACTGATTTAAATTAACTTAGTTAAAAAAAAAAATACGTCCTGTGGAAGGACAGGTGGAGGGAGGTTTTGCAGTCAGGGACGGGTGAGCGGGTCGGAGAGGGTGCCTTCGCCCCTCCCACAGAGAGTGCGAGCACACGCTAAGTCCCCGGCTCTGGGACAGAGCCAGGGGTTCCGCAAGGGCAGCAGGTCCTCTCCCCAGGATTTACGTTCCATCTGGAAGGTCTCAATAAGGCACAGATGACACCGTTCCTAAAGAATGAAGCTGACGAGACCTGAGAAGCTTAGGTCGCGAGAGCGCACGTCTGCAGGTCTGACCCGGCCAGGGGTGCTGCGAAGCTCTCTGCTCGGGCCAGCTCTTACTCCTGGGGACCGTTTGAAATAATGAGAACCCGTCACCTTTGCCTCTGTTCTTTCAGGAGCTCCCTTTGAGGGGCAGCCCCAGCCCTGCCAACAGCACCGCTGGTACCATTGACAGCGACAGCTGGGACACTGGTTTCACTGACATCTCATCTGCGGTGCCCTTGCCAGTCTCTGACCACTGCTTTGGCCACCTGCAGCCCACCCTTCTGCAGCGAGCCAAGCCCAGCAACTTCCTGCTGGACAGAAAGAAGACCGACAAGTTGAAGAAGAAGAAGAAGAGGAAGCGAAGGGACAGTGACGTCCCCGTGAAGGAGGGTTACATGGGCAGCTTGCTGAAGCTGGAAACCGCTGATCCATATGTAGAGACCCCCACGAGTCCGCCCCTCCAGGATATCCCCCAGGCCCCCGGCGACCCCTGCTCGGGCTGGGACTCCGACACTCCTTCCAGTGGATCTTGTGCCACGGTGTCACCAGATCAGGTCAAAGAAATAAAAACTGAAGGCAAACGGACTATCGTCCGGCAAGGAAAGCAGGTGGTGTTCCGGGATGAGGACAGCACCGGCAACGACGAGGACATAATGGTGGATTCAGGTGAGTGGCCCCTGAAGGACAGCCACGCGCTCGCTGGCTGGTGGTCAGAGAGTGACAGGAAGCAGGAGTCTCTGAGCGGTCCCTTCCTTGCAATATGACAGCAGTGTGCCCCATCTTTAGGGAGAAAGGTGCGATAAGGCAGATACTCAGATGTTTAGGGAGGGGTGATGGCAGCTAGAGACGGCTGAGATGCCAAGACAGACCTCGAAATGCAGAAACGTAGCTCACGAGCGCACATCTCACGGCGATTCCTGGGGCCCCATGTGTCGGCGCCCTTCGGCGTGGTTACTGCATTTTCAGGGAGGGAGCAGCACCTTTAAGTCAAAGTGGAAATTGGTTTCATTTGTTGAGGATCAAGTTGCACTGCAGTTCAGCTGCTTTGTCCCGTTGGCGGGTGGCTTTCCTAACGGAGAGGGTCCTGATGAAGTGGGACCCTGACAGAGAGGGGTCTGAGAGGTTTTTTTCCCTCTTATGTGTTTTCTCCTTTCAGATGATGACTCCTGGGACCTCGTCACCTGCTTCTGCATGAAGCCATTTGCTGGCCGCCCCATGATAGAGTGTAATGAATGCCATACCTGGATTCACCTGTCTTGTGCGAAAATCCGGAAATCCAATGTTCCGGAGGTGTTTGTCTGCCAAAAGTGCCGGGACTCCAAATTCGACATCCGCCGTTCCAACCGTTCCCGAATGGGCTCCCGGAAGCTGTTTCTGGACTGACTGCTAGTGAGCGAGGAGACCGTGGACGAGGAATCGGAAGGGACGATTGGGCTTATTGGCCTCTCTTACTAGTTGAGCACAGAACTCTCAGCTCTGGTGCAGGCAGACCCCTGCCATTCAGGTGCCTAAGCAAAAGGACAGGCTGTCCGAGGTATAAACTGTTCATAGCCTGTGACTGAATAAAATCCTTGTTGGCCAAAGCTGCTGCCAGAGCTGTGTTCCCTGCAGTGGAGGTGGACTAAACACCCAAGTACAGTGGCTTTGGTTTAGCTGAAAATGAGGGTACGTGGTGGTTGTGAATTCTTGCTGTCGTTGTTAACAAACTCCCGCCGATTGGCACAAGTGCTAGCTGTTATTCCCGCTTCCGCCGTGTTGGGGAGTGATGTTCCGTTTCCCCGGCCTGTTAACCAACAGCCATACGTGCAAGCTTTTTCTCGAGTGTAAGTCTCCTACCATAAGTGTCTGTACAGCAGCCCATAAGGCTGCCCCTCCTTTAGTGGTCGCCCTCTCCCCTGCCTTGTTACTGCTCTGTCCCCGGGGCTGCCCGCTGGAGTCCTCTGGCCTCACTCTTGAGAGGAGCCTGGGGGCAGGGGGTGAGCTAGTGATCCCTAAGTTTTCTTCTGTTTGTTAAAAGGGACTATGTGTGGCTCCTGTGTGGAAAGGGGGTTGGTTGGGGGGTCGAGGTGGCCCGTGTTCATAACTCAGTTTCCTGTTTTGCACGATGTAAAAAAAACCCTGTCTTTTTTGCACGATATAGCCAAAAGTCTTGGCAGATTTCTGCCTGGGTGCCCTTTCCAGTTGGCATATGGGGCCCTGGGGTGCCCATGCAAGCTGTTTTCAAGCGAGGGGGCACTTTGGTTCCCTCCTCGTCCCTTCCCCTCACTTTATTCCAGTAGCAACATAAAGGTTAGGCAATCCCTGGGGAATGGCGTTCCTCTTTGTAATGGGGAAAAGAAAGATGGGGAGGAAGGCGTTTCCCATGATTCTTTGTTCCCCCTCCTGCTATCACGGGCCAACGCTAGGACTTGAAGCCTTTTTTTGGTTTGAGTTAGTGAGTGAGAGAGATGGTAACGGTTTCCAGGTATATACCATTGAACTGTGCGGAGTTCCTTAGATCTGGACTGGAAGACCCTGTTCGGGGCCAAGTCTGAAGAAGCCAGGGAGTTTGCACCTAAAGCCCTGGAAGGGCTTTGCTCCAGGGCAGTGCACTCAGGGACACTGGTGGTTCTGGGGCCCGGAGGTGGCAAGGACTTCAGCTTTGTCTGAAATTGATGTTGCTTCTTCGCAGTCCAAATACTTGTTCTCAAAAATGTTATTTTTTGTAAATCGATGGGTGTGTTTTCATAACCATTGTTTCTTATAAAGCATGAAAAGGGAAGAATGCCCAAGTTTGTCCTTGTTTACAGCAGGTTGGACCCCCAGTCTCCCTGAGGGGGCTTCTCCATGTGGCCCCTTCATGTAGGGCCCCCAGGTGGCTCCCCTCCACATTCTCTCACCGAAGCACCAAGGGTTTGAACCGTAATTGGCTAATCAGAGCCCATATTTTGTCCTGGTGTCATTTATGCTTGACCAGCCAACTGCCTTTTGGTTTTAATTGTTGCTTTTAACACAAAAATAGAAATAGTTTCTGAAACCCAGTTTATTGTGAAGATTCCCAAGAGAGACGTTCTGCTGTAGAAAGAAATAGTAAGAAGCTGGCTTAGAAACAACTTTACCCCCAGACAGCTGTCTGGCTCTGACTTAGGGCAAACGTGCAGGAAAAGTTGTTGAGGAATTTGCCAAAGATCTGCCCCAGGACATTGTCTAGTGTCTTCACGAGAATAGCCAAAGTTCCAAGTGTTTTTCTTGTTTTTTTTTTTTCCCCCCACAAAGTTTTACAAGTGCATTTAAGAATACGTGTGGTTTTAGGGTAGAAGTGCCGATGCTGGCGGATTGCTATATTGCTCTTAGAAGGTTCAATGCCTGGTGACTCCTGGAAGGCTTTTGATAGTCATCTCGATTTCTGTTTCTTCATTTCCTTTTTGTTCTTTTAACAGGTCTATCCCTGTGGGTGGTGTCTAAGAAGTCAAGACACCTTGGTTTTTGTGTTGATTGAGCTGGGCAGCTGCAATCAGCTTTATGCAAATTAGGCATGGCCCATCTAGGGGCTCCTGGTTGGTGGCTAATGAAGTGAGGGGAGGGAAAGATGTCACCCCAAAAGTAGGCCCCTCCCATTGGCTTTGGCCAGGCCAGACACTTAACATCGTTTACATGGTTCTGTGTAATTATAAAGTTTATGTGTATAAAGCGAAGCTGTTTCTGTGAAACTGTATATTTTGTAAATAAAGATATTGCTACTTTGAAGTTCAAGTCTCGCTTCAGGTGTTTGTGTTCTGTGCTGAAGAATAATTGCGCTGCTTCTCCCTCCATCACTTCCCCTGAGCAGTGACCATAAGAAGACTTGGGAAGTTAAAGTCTGAGTTTGGTTTACCAGGATGGAAAATGCCCACAGCCCTTAATACACTTTCCTAATAAATCCTCCAGAAACAAACCACAGTGTGAATAGTCACGAATAGCTTTCAGTTTCATTAAATTGTAGATGAGCTTAAACCACTGTGAGTGCTTAACCTGCTTTGTAAAAGCTGCGACCTCTGAGGTACTGTGAGCAAGACGAGGATCTCCTGGGGGTGCACCTTCCACCTCAGGGTTCACAGTGCAGTGCCTGAGCCTGTTCTATCAACTGTGTCTGCCTAACTAATCTGGGACCAAGTGGTATCTCCAGTGACATTCCGGCGGCCAAAATCTGTTTTAGCACCTCCTAAAATCCTGAAAGTGCTGGCCGAGTTGGGCGTCGAGCCTTTCTCTGGTTCCAGTTGTCCCAGGCTGTTGGTGTAAATTTTGGGGGCCCCAAAACAAGGAAGTGAGGGCGACTGGCTTCAGCGAACTGGGTCGAAACCGGAGCCGCTCCGACTCTGGGGCGACGCGATTCACGGGTACCCCGCAGCAGAGCCAGGTCCGCCTGCACCTCCCGGCGGCCCCGCCCCACTCCACCCCACCCCGCAGGCCCCGCCGCGCCCCCAGCCCCACCCACCGGGCCAGCCCCGCCCCCAGGCCTGGCAGCGCCCGCAGGCCCCGCCGCCGCCATCTTTGTTAGGGGCAGCCGGCCCTGGGGTCTGGAGATGCCGAAGTCATGCGCGGCCCGGCAGTGCTGCAACCGCTACAGCAACCGCAGGAAGCAGCTCACCTTCCACCGGTGAGGGGCCGCAGTGCCGGGGGGCGCGGGGGCCCGGCTGCCCGGCCCAGTCGACCGCGGCCCACGCCTTAGCTCGAACTCGAGGCCTGGCGCGCCGGTGGGGGGAACACGCGGGGCAGGACCCGGGAACCCGCGCCGCCTCGGCCGGCCTGGGAGCCGGGGGGAGCCGGTAGGCGAGGAGACGGCCCGCGGCGCACAGCCTCCCGCCACTGGGCGGGGAAGGCCGCGGGCGGGCCCTGACGCGGGCTCAGGCCTCCGCCGGCGGTGTCCCCGCAGCGCCTGGCACCGTCCGCAGTGATTTGGGTGAACGTCCCCTCCGCGTCCCAGGGACTTTATCTCGTTCCCAGAATCAGGCCGGGACGTAGTAGGTGTCACTAGGTGTGGGCGCCGCTGAGCCCTCGCTGCGGGCCGGGCGTCAGGCGCGCAGGGCGTGCGGGGGGCGGGGGGCGGGCCCGCACGCGGACTTGGCGGGAGCCCGGGGAGGGGCGCGGCGGCCGGGAGTGCGCCCTGCGCGCCCAGTGTGCGCGGCGGGGCCCGGCCAGTCAGGTCCCTGCCGCGGAGGCCGCGGCCGCAGGTGCCGGCGGGATGCGCGCGCTTCCCAGATGCCGGCCGCGGCCCATTTCCCTGTCCCCTTCCGAGCGCGCTTCCAGAGGCCGCTGTTCTCATTGTCAGCACTTCCTCGCTTCCTATTATCTTTTTCTTTCTCAAAGTAAATGTTTTTCCTGAAGTATAACAATAACACACATGCAGAAAAGTGCACAAGTCGCAAGCACACAGCCCAGCCAACAAAATGAACACCCGGCGTGACTGCTGTTAATTAGCGTGTCACCAGCCCCCAGGAGACCCCTAGCTGCACCCCCTGCCGGCCCTCATCTTCCCACATCCCCAAGGGTAATGCACATTCTGCCTTGTGTCACAGTGATTGCTTTGGCCTGTGTTCAACTTCACGTGCATGGAATCACTCACTGCAGTTTTTTGTCTTTTGGTTACTATTACATTTGTTTGGTCATAAACTTACACACCTGTACAGAATGTTATAAGGATTTGAGTCAAACAGAGGACACGCCTGAAAGCAAGATCTCAATAGACTGGAAAAAAAAAAAAATGCTTCAGAGAACGGCAAGTTTGCAGTGTCTTTTATGCCTTTGCAGTTAAAGAGGGAACGTCAGGAAGATTAGGTGCCGGAAAGAAAGACAGGGATGGGGTTACAGGATAGTTAGGATTCTGTGCTTTCCCGAGGTGGTCACACTCATTTCAAAGGTGTGTTCACCTAGATGCACAAAAACAATGGCCGGGGCCTGCTTAAGGCAAAGGTAAACCTTTTGCTAAAGAATTTAAATGCTTGGGGTGTGACTCCTCTCCACGACCTGCCCAGTTAGGAATTTCCGATCACATCACCCTGTGAGGCTGCTTTCCATAGACCCTCTTCCATGGTCCACGTGTGTGAGTTATCCTTATTGCACTGTAATAGCACTCGATTCCTTTTCATTGCCGCATGGTATTCCACTGAATGCATATAGCAGAGCTGACGTGTTCTAGAGTTGAAGGGCATTTGGGCACCTCCGTGTTTTGGCCATAACAAGCACATGGCTTGACATTTATGCTGGGATGCGTCTTCTTGCAGTGCCTGTATCTGTATGTTTCAGTCGTGTTTGTAACTGGAGGTGGAGTTGCCTCTGATTCTCCCTCGAACTCATTCCAATCAGACTCTTGCCCACGAAAGAGCTCTGTTGAGTCCCCAGTGGCCCTTATGATGCCACATGCAGTGGTCTGTCATCACCTGAATTGACCTCTGCAGCGTTTGACGTAATTGACCACTGAGCCCTTGAGAGGCTCTCTCACTTGGCTTCTAGGACACCTCTTGGCCACCTCCTTTGTCTCTTCTCAGTCTCTTTTGTACCTTCTCAGTCTGGAGCACTTTGGGGCGAGGGCCGTGACCCCGTATCATCCCTGTCCACACTTTCTCCCCAGGCACCGATCTCACTCAGGCCTTTACCACCCTTTACGCGGGGACAAACCCCACCCCTGACATTGATGTCTCCAGACACATGTGTCCACCTGCCACTCCACTCCAGCATGTGGCCTTCTGAAACGCACCTCAGATTTAACATCTGACGTATAAAGCCAAACATCTGAGGCCCAAACCTGCCCCTCCTCCAGCCTTCTCCATCTTATTATTATTATTTTAAATGCCTACAGCACCTGAGCTTCCTAGGTGTCTCCCATCCAAGTACTAACCAGGCCTGACCCTGCTTAGCTTCCGAGATCAGACGGGATCGGGCACGTTCAGGGTGGCGTGGCCGTAGACAAGCCTCCCCCGTCTTAATATGCCACACTCCCGCCTTCTCTGCTTCACTGCCCACAGGCAAACCTTACGGCAGGGCTTTCGAAATACGTCCAGATCTGCCCGCTTAGTACCTTCTTCTGCTGACACCCTGGTCCCAGCCACCATGTTCGCTCCGATTGTCACCCTCCGCCCAGAGCCTCCCAGTCTGCCGTCTGCTTGAGGCCCGTGTCCTTCGGTCCCCACTGCTCCTCTTGCTCTGTCTCAGCCAAACCTGCCTCTGACCGCTCCTCAAACACGCCTGTCGCAGGGTCTTTGCTCCCATTCTTCCTTCTGGTCCCCACGTGGGCCGTGCTCCCACTTCCTGCAGCCTCCTGCGCGGTCTCCCCCAGCACTGCTGCTTTCGCTCCCACACAGTCTGCATCTGGTTGGTTTACCATCCGTGTCCCCGTTTCTAGACAGCCGGCTCCATGGGCACGGGCCTCTGACTTCCCCTCCCCAAGGCCCAGAGCAGGTCCTCCCCCCTGCAGCAGGGCCCCCAGAGCAGGGCTCCCCCAGCAGGCTCCCGAGGGAATAGGTGAAAGTTCACCAGGCAGACGTAGCGTCGGGAACAGGTCTCTGGCCATGATCATGGTCTCTAGTTTCTTGCTGAGGATGCCGTGAACAGCCATGGCAGAAGCCTCCGGAAACTGGACGTGGCCGAGCAGAGCGAGGTTGCTGGATGTCCCACGTTGTCCAGGAGCATGGGGTGTGGGGTTGGGGTGGGGTGGCGTGGAAGTCCCAGGATACTCAGAGGTGCTGAGCTCCGTGTCAGCCTCCTCCCCTGCCTCCTGCTGTGCCCCCAGGTTCCCGTTCAGCCGGCCGGAGCTGCTGAAGGAGTGGGTGCTGAACATGGGCCGGGCCAACTTCAAGCCCAAGCAGCACACAGTCATCTGCTCCGAGCACTTCCGGCCCGAGTGCTTCAGTGCCTTCGGGAACCGCAAGAACCTGAAGCACAATGCTGTGCCCACGCTGTTTGCCTTTCAGGACGCCACACAGGTGAGCACACCTGTCCCCTCTCTCTTCAGATCTGGCCACAGGGACCCACCGAGCAGGAGGGGGCAGGGGGGTTGGCCTTCGCCGGGACAACAGAGGTGGAGCCTGGCACCACAGTGAGGGCAGCACCGTCCAGCGTGGGGGGTCGGAGCCCAGCCCACTCTGCTGGCCATGACCTTCGTTTGAGGGAATTTGCAACTTAGAGCTGCTTTAGAAATGAATGGGCTGCACGACCGGAAGCTGTCGGAGTGGCGAGCCTGGTCCCCGGGGAGGGCAGAGGCTGTGTGTGCTCGTGCCTCGTCCCCTCCTCCCTTGTAGCCAGCTGGGTGTGGGACCTTGTGGTCAAGACGGCAGAGCCTGTGCCATCGCTGTCTGCAGATCTCCCTTACGGTCCTACTGTGTGCCATGAGTGCCAGATGAGAGCTCGGTCCTGGGCATGGGTGGAGGCTTGGGGCGGAGGGGTTTGGGTACACTCTGGACTGGCGTGGGTACGGGCTAGTCGGAGGGTGGCAGGGGCCAGACGGTGGCAGGCTTGCACAGGCTGCAGGTCTGCGGTGGGGTTGCTGGGGAGGGACGTGGCTTTGGGAGGCTCCTCTGGCTGGAAGCTGGTTTGGAGGCCACTGTAGTGTCACAAGTGAGTGCAGTCCTGGTGGCTTGAGCTGAAGGTGGCTGGGTGGTGAGGACAGAGTGGATGGGCTCTGCGGACCTGGTGGGCTGAGGGACGGGGCCAGGGAAAGCGAAGCTCGCTCAGCCCCTGGGGAATGGGCGCTTCTGAGTCCCAGGAGATGGGTCCTGGGTGTGTAGTTTGATGTCCCCGTGGGCCGTGGAGTGGGCGTGTCTTGGGGGCGGGATGTGTGGGTTTGGCGAGAGCTCAGGAACAGCGGGACGTTGGAGCCATGAGGGGATTTATTGAAGGTCACAAATCCGAGGCGTACGGAGCGTGAGTGTGGGCCCCACGGCAGGGCACCCGTTTGAACCCAGAAGGCCAGGTCGTGGTGGAGCCAACACAAGGCTGATGGGCACCTACGCTAGTTCGATTTTCTTGGGAATGAGGAGAGGAAAGGGAGCTGATCGGAACCGAGCTACAGGGTGTGGGGATGACGGGTGCCCGCTGTCGGCAGACGTGCCCAGCGCTCTGCCCTCAGGGTTCTGCAGGGGGCCTCTCCTCCCGTTCTGCTCCCTGGGCTTCCTGGCATCTTTCCCCCCCTTCCTTTGTGTTTGATCTCCCCTCCAGGGTGCGCTCTGAGGGCGGGGCCTCGTTTCCCTGCTTTATTCCCAACACCCAGAGTGTCACCAGGTGTGAAGTGCGCGTTTTTGATTGTTCGTTTTTATGGAGGCCTTTTATTTTTATTTTATACACACAACGTTGTATTTTGCTGTGCTGAGAACACTTAACGTGAGGCCGGCCCTCAGACGTTTGAGTGCAGGTGAGGTGTGAGCTGCAGGTGTGAGGCTGCACAGGGCCCTCGAAGGTCATGGTTTAGCTTGAGACTTTCTGCCCACTGCATGTTGTTAATAGAATGCAGTTCGCTCACCGATCACTTTGTCTCAGAAGGTAGAGGTGACAGTGTAGGAGCCGGGGGTTGGGGGGGTAGACGTTTGTGATTTCCTTCGTTCCAGCCCTGATGGCCCTGGCTCAGCTTGAGGACACCTGGGGACTCAGGCTCTGAGTCACATGTTTTCTACCATGTGGCTGCCACTCATTGAGCAAAATTTGAGTCACCTACTACACACCAGGCCCCAGGATGACACAAATTAGACAAGTCCCTAGCTTCATAGGGACCTGTTGTTCATGGACCTCTGGCTCAAGATTTGGGAACTTTGTTGGAGAAAGATCACCAGAGGGCGGGGAGTCGAGCCGGCTGGGTTTCGGGAGGACGTGAGGCTGAGCGTGGGGGTGGGGCTCGCAGGGTACCAGTCTTACTCACACCCTGAGTGAGCCGAACCTCGGGGTCCACAGCAGCTCCGTCTCTTACAGCTGGTGAGGGCAGACGCAGACCCGGCCAGCGAGGGCGGGAACGCCGACTCTGAGAAGGAAAAGGTGAGTCTGCATTGCATACAGTCTGCAGTGCGCCTAGTCTGCCTGATTTCTTAGGGTCTGGCCCTGGGCCTGGGGAGGAGGCCGACTGTCCTTGGTGGTCTCCAGGGTGCAGCCACTCTGGGACAGTGTGAGGGGTTGCTGGTGGGACGGACAGGTGACAGCTGTGGAGGGTCCAGTATCTTCGCGGCTCAGCTGCCTGCTCTACACTGCGTTCCCAGGTTCTCCCCAGGGTGGGGGCCGGGGAACACGGCCCGGAGAGAAAGATGGACACGGCACTCGAAGCCCTGCAGCTGCCCCCCAGCTCTGGACGTCCTGTAGGACAGGTAAGGCGCCGGGCCTGGCCCAAGGGGCCATGTGGTGGGTTGGTCTCAGCACAAGGGGATTCGCTTCAAACAAAATAAGGAAAACTGGTGCCCGGACCACGGGTCCCATGGGCGTGGCCCTCGTTTCAGACCTTCCCAATAGCACAGCTGCGATTTGGGTGGGTTTGGGTGGCAGGAGAGCTGCGGGAAGTACCCTTTGGGTCCCCTCCACCCGCTCCTTCCTGCTAGAGAACAGCTCTGCCACGGGTCCCTGCTCACCTCCCACTCACCTGTCCTCAGGTCCTGCCACACAGACCAGAAGCCACCGAGGCCCCTGGCCGGCCAGCCAGCCCCCCACAGCCGTCAGATCACAGCTATGCCCTTTTGGACTTGGACACCCTAAAAAAAAAACTCTTCCTGACCCTGAAGGAGAATGAAAAGCTCCGGAAGCGCTTGAAGGCGCAGAGGCTGGCGATGCGGAGGGTGTGTGGCCGCCTGCAGGCCTCCGGGGCCGGGCCGCGGCCGGAGCCACAGAGCTGAGCCGGGCGGCTGGCTTGTCGGAGCCCTCAGGAGGTGGGGCGTGACTCCTGCTGCAGACGGAGGGGCAGCGAGGTGTGCCAGGCCCAGCCCCGGTGAGGAGCCCAGCTCAGCCTCAGGTGGCCTCGAGCTGGGAGTGGGCAGGGCTGTGAGCATGACGAACTTGGTTGTCAGTGAGGTGACAGCCCCAGCTGTCTTTCAGCACAAGTTAGGTGCGTGTCCTTGGAGCACGGCATGAGCTGTCCCGAGCCAGTGAGGAAGAAGCACATTTCCTCGTGGGGCAGCTGTGTCCAGGGACGGGCTTGTGCATTGGGTCACCCCCACGGTGGGGACGAGGGCTGACGCAGGCAGAGGGCATGGTCCCCTCCCTCGCCTGGACAGCCGACTCTCTAAGTGGCCGAGACCGGCCCCCGTTCCTGGCCCAGTTGGAGGGAACGACATAATAAAGCGTCTTCCTGCACCGGTTCCCTTCCCTTACTGCAAGACAAGCACGAATTCGAGGTTCTCTCCCGCATGCTCTGTTGCCGCTGAGAAGACCAACTGCGGGTTCCTGTTGGAGAGCAGGCAGGGTGTGACCGCCTTTGACTACAAGAAAGGGATTTTAGTTAAAAAAAAAAACCCAAATAACTAGACTAAGAGATTTCTTAATTCTGGACTCTCTTAGATACTTGTCTAATGTAGAAAACTGAACCGCAGCTTCGAGTTAAGCATCATGGTTTAAAATGTGGTTTAAACAGTGAAGAATGAGGATGGGATGAGGCCTTTGGGGGGGGCAATCCCTTTTATTTGCTCCTAATCATGAACATACAATGCATTGAAACACTGTCCCCAGCTTTCAGGAAAGGTTTATTGCGGTGAGAGTGCCTCCTGTACCATCCACTTCGAGCAGAGTCTGCCTGAAAGTGCCACTGGGTGCGGGGGGCACACGGCGGTGTCCCAAGTCAGACTCACTGAACACAATGCTTATTGTACAATTCACATTCAGAGCAGCAGCTCAGAAAAACTTTTTAAATGGAGAGAGAAATATTGCGGGACTGGACAGACATCCTGCTGTGTTTTTAAGAACTGGAAGGTTATTGGCGATTGCACTGTACCAGTGTCGGGCGTGAAGCCTGATGCAGCAATTAGCCACGGGGGGCTGTCAGAACCAGCATCCACCTGGGCCCTGGCTCAGCGGGTAACTGTTTACCGCAGCCAACAGGCACCAAAGATATTCTGCATCCACCAAGGGCCGGTGAAGAAAGAGGGTGTTGGGAGCAGGCACCCAGACAGCAGTCCAATGGTCCCAGACCGCGTGTGGGGAGCAGCAGCGCCACCTGCTGGCTGCGTGGAGCCAGGTGCAGACTGGCTGGTCTGAGGCCTGGTCCTCACTCTGGCACTGGTGTCTCTGCATTCCCCCGCCCCCGCCCCCTGACGCTCTTCACCCCCACACCACACCCTGGTGTGGCAGCATGGGCAGTGAGAAGGACACAGCCTTCTCCCAGGATGGTGGGGGGAGGCGGGGTGCTGCTGCTGGAAAGCGACTTGTGACAGAGATGGGCCCTGGGACCGAGTGACACCACTGTCCCAAGTCAAGTGCCAGAGGAATGACTGGAGGAGTCCTGGGAGGGAAAAAAGAGACTGATTTCCAAAATCATTCGTTCTCAGATAAAAAGCAGATTTATAGACCCACACAACCCTCTCCGGATTCACTTAGTCACATTTCGGCAGGAAAAGGTGGTTTTCGGGACACCGACCCAGCAGATGCTCCCTCGACGGGAGACCTCTGTTCCTGAGAGCGCCCGCCTTCCTTCCTGGCCCCGTGGCTGTCCACGTTCAGTGTGGGGTTCAGGAGAAGCAGTTCGCCTCCCGCATGAGGGTGGGGCTCCGTAACGGCCTCAAGACGACAGGAACTACTGGGTGGCAGCGGTCGGCACTCGTGGAGGAGACTGGGGGGCCAGAGGCGGCGGGGCCGGCGCCCTCCCCTCCAGGGACATAATCCTTGGGGAGACAGACACGGCTGTGCTGTGGTCCTGGTCTAGGTGGGGCTGCCTCAGTCCTACCTACAGCACCCATAAAGTGGGGTGTCTGTGTGTCCCATTCACTTAATTGATAGGGTACCGCCTTCTATAGGAATAATATAAAACAAACACATCAGATGTCTGGGTTTTTTCCCTGCTTCCAAATTTGTAGACTCCCAGGAAAAGATTTTTTGCAGCCTCTTTTAATCTGGTTTCTCACACAGTTTATCCATCTGTGTCAATCCTGTGAGCTGTAAAAGACAAGGCAAACCAGTGAATCGAACAGCAGCTGTTTCCACGGCCTTTTTCCACACAGAGGCGCGGCCATCAGCAGGCCCGAGACCGCCTGGCCGACGCGGGCTCTGCAATGTACAGAGCGGCTGGGTTTGCTTCACACCCAGCCACTGAGCTGCAGCTGCAAGCAGGGCTAATTCCACCTGGGACAGGCGGACACCCCTCGGAGTGGCACCTGCCGGAGCGAGTCACGGTGCCCAAGCCCGCCTGCTCCCAGGTGGAAAACAGAGGGAGGGCGGCTGTCACCCCACATTCTGATGTTCCCGGTCCCGGTCAGTGGCCGAGGGCCTCTCCTGGCCTGTGCACAGGACAGGTGACTTCAAAGGGGCAGCTACTCACACTGCTTTGGTATCCTAAGCGCCTCGCTGTCCAGTGCCATCACCTGGTGCAGGACCCCTCGGAACTGGTAAAGCACCTTCAGGTTCTTTTCTTCGCCCACACATGGGTCGTAGAACCCGGGCAGCCCAGCCTGCAACACACACACTACGATTGGGCCCCGTTTAGACCAGCACGGCCACGGCCCGTTGCCGCCTGCAGAGGCGGCGTGGAAGGGTCTGGACTTTGCTTCAGAAGCTGCTCCAGAAAGACGCAAACGTTGCAGCTTGAAGAGAAAGAAACGAAAATTCAAACGAGCTGCCCATTTCATCCTAGACTGCCCTTTCAATATAGGCCCCTCCCCGTACTGTACATGCACCTGTCGTCACGGGAGCCACCAGCCGGAGACATTAGCCGTCTTCAGGGAGCTAGCGGTCCCTGCCCTGAGCTAATCTGCACTTTTATTCGCCTTTATAATCCGCACCCCAGGCTCCAGCCTGAGCCAGATGCGCAGGAAGTGGCCTCGCGCTCCTGGAGCAGGGTGAGGAACAAGCTGCACGTCAGCTCCGCGAAGGCAGACGCACATCCTGTTGGCTGCTGTACCAGCGTGGGAGGTGCTTGATGAGCACTTGCTGCGAACGAGTGACTGGGTGAATGAATGACGCAAACAGCTCCGATGCGGGAAGCACCTGGGTGCTGGGCGGCAGCCCGTACCGCGGATTCCGCTGCTACGAAATGGCCATTCCCTGGGGCCAGCTGTCCCCAGTCCCCAGAGGCCTTCCCCGCCGGGACCCGTGGACACGTGGCGCCGTACCTTAGAGGCCTCCGTGAGGATGAGCTTCGAGTCCTTCACCAGGCACTGCAGGGGCACAGTCACGTCGATCACCTTCACCTTCTCGTTCTTCCTGCTCCTGTCGTTGACAAATTTCCCATACCAGGCGTTGACGATGATGAGCCCTGAGGACAGGCTGCGTCAGGGCAGGGGCGAGCTGTGGCCGACGCCCCGCCCCCCCGCCGCGGCTGGACCCCAGGCATGGTGTGCTCCTTAGAGACCCCTGCGCCCACCCTGTCCTAAGATCCCGAGAGAGGCCAAGCCTTCTCACCCATCCTGGATTCTTCTGCCTCGATTATTCTTCGGACAGATTCCTGCATCAGCCGAACCTGCAAAGACCAAGGCAAGCCGAGGTCAGGGCCCTCACTGAGCTCCGCCTCTGTTCAGAGCCACAGCATGTGCCTGGGGCATTTCAGCCCTTCCCCTGTCACTTACCCTAGATACCTGTCACCTTACATCAGGTAAAAACTATTCACTTAAAGGTAAGAAAAAGAGAACAAAATCCACCACTTTTTACAAAACCTCGTTATGTCTTTTGAGAGCAACTGCAACTCATCTTTAGGGACAGGAACTGAAGTCCCCAGGACAGTGCCCCATGGGCAGTGTGAAGACTAAATTGACCAATGCGGTTCTCGGGGAAGAAAGGCCTGAGACCGGAGGCCCTGGAGACAGCACGCAGGGTGGGAAGTACCCCCGAGCCCCAGGTTAAGAAACTGCTCCTGCCCTGCAGGACAGCACCCGATCACGTGGAGCTCGAGGGCTTCCGGGGGAGAGGGGCGGGCGTGTGCGGCACCCGGATTCCCGCGGAGCCCCAGGGCTTCCGGGGGCACGTGCGGCACTCACGGCAGCTTCCGCCTCTTGTTTCTTCTGCAGGATGTCGGTGGCCGTGCTTTCCCTCTGCTTCTCCAACTCCCTGTGCGAGAAGACGCAAGGCGCACGTTAGCGCGGTGCTGCCCTCACCGGGCCCGCGAACGGTCTGTGCTCTAACTGCATCCCCAGTTCCAGAACTCTCAACAGTATTTCCGAGATAACCGCAAGCGGATCTGTCAGTCACAGGCCCACGCAGCCTCTCCGCTGTCCCTAGGTGGCTCTCAGCCACCTCAGCACCGGGACGAACGGGAAACCCGCTGCCAGGCCCTCTGGGAAGAAACCTCCAGCTGACAGCAATTGGGAGAAGGTGAGACTCACAGGAGACACCACCAGTCTCCTGGGATTACTTTCTAACACTCTTGGGAGGGACAACACAGCCTCCGTGAGACACGTAAATACACTTTCCTCTTAGCAAAGCACAGGGACGCGAGGCGGCATACGCCCGTCCCGTCAGAAGACTTGATGAAGCACGTCCTTTGTTTCAAGCCTCAAGCCTCCTGGGAAATCAGGGTCCTGAACTCTCCCGATCCAAAGGCCGCAGGGCCTGGAGAACGCTGTTCATTCCTTCCCCTCAATTCCCTGAGCTGCACGATTCATGAAACTCCATCGCGACAAAGCGACGACTCTAAACCACCCCTCAGAGTGGATATTATGCCCTCACGGGAAGATCCATGAAATACTGCAAAACAGATTACATTGCTGTGACGCCTGAGACACAGTCAACACCTGCCCCTCATGTGAGAACTCAGAACCCACGCCTCTCGAATTCAGTGCCGGAAAAGAAATGGTTAGAATGAAAAAAAGAAGAACTTTTTATTTCTTGTGGTCATGGTTTAAAGTCTCGACAATTTGGTTAACAGACTAATCCTTTCTGGAAATAGGAGTGAGAGACAGAAGAGAAAATGATGGTAGCAGATCTGCTAACGCTTACTGAGTCCTTATTACGGACTAGGCTCGACACTCAGCCCCGTACAGGCATCAATCAGTGAGAACCCTATGGGGTCGGTTCTAGTATCGTCTCCATTTGAAAGACCGTGAGGACGCTGAGGCACAGAGCTGTTTAGTGATGTCCCAGTGACATGCTTTACACTCACCTCTCTTTCTGAGCCCTGAGGTATGGCTTGATGACAAGACGGTGCATGGCAAAGTAGACTATGAGGGGCCCCACAGTGGCATAGAACACAGCGCTGGGAAGAAGCTGATCCGTCAGGTGAATGGGGAAGAAGTAAGTCTGACTGGCTCTGTTTAATCTGCAAATAAAAACAAAACCTCCGAGATGAGTCGGGTCTCCAGGAGAGGAGGGGGGGTGGCCTAGTGCCAGGCAGAGAGCCTCTCGGACATACAGACCACCAGAGGGGCGGAGCCCGGTGTCAGCTTCCCCTTTGCTGTCCCCATCCCCAAGTTCAGCTGCTGGATGTGATGTACGTGAAGGCAGAAAGGTCCCAGGACCTGCTGACCGCAAGGGCAAAGCGACAGACTAGTGCTTAACCAGAGTAAATGTGGCCTTAGAAGACAGGAGCAGACACTCCTCCAGGTATCCTGGGGACAGAGTCACACTCCAGTCCTTAATTTACCTGTTCAAAAGAAGTGTGCGAAGATTTCCAAAGTTAGCAACTTAAGGAGGTTCTGCTTCCAGTAATGGCTGAGTAGCTGCTACTGGATCGACCATCCCACAGATAACAAAGGTGAACTCAGGACCATGTACGACAAACACAGAACTTCAGGTACTGGACAGCGACTCAAGGCTGGCGGCTCCAAGAGGAGGGCTGGCACGCAGAGGATGAGACTGCAAGGGTCTCCTGGTATTGTTTTTTTTAAACAGGGCAAGTCTCAGTCTACTGTTTGGATGCTAAAACTGGAATCTGCGGTCCTATTAGATTGATTCAACAGAGCTCAGAGTTTGGGGTAACCGTAGTAGCTGGGATGTGGGAGGTCCCCAAAAGTCAGTGAACAAAGAGGAACGTCAACGACAGGGAAGCCCTAGGTTCTGTGTATAAAGGTGGCACATCCCTGGCTGGTCTCTCATCTGTCAGTGGCCCAGCTAAGGGGAAAAGAATTGTGGTGTTTTGGCTGCTGCCAAACAGGTGAGTCTGAGCTTGCAGTCTGACTTCTAACTCCCTTCTAAAGGGAACATCAACACTTTTTGGAGAAACATAACAGAGGACAGAGTCTCTACAACGCACTATTCACAACACCAAGAAGAGGATACGAATTACTCTATTAATTAGGGCCCCAGAGAGGAGAGAAAGAATGAGGCAGGAATACATTTTTAAAGACTTAATAGCCTAAAAACACCAAATTTGATGTAGGACACCAATTTAGCAAACCTCGAGCGACATAAATACAACAAAACCACATCAAAGTACATTGCTGTTAACTTGCTAAAAAACAAAAGAAAAAAAAAATGAATAGCCAGGGGAAAAAAAAAAAAAGACACATTACATATAGGGGAATAATGACTCAAATGACCAATGACTCTTCATCAGAAACACTGGAGGCCAGAAGACAGAAGAACATCATCATAACGTGCTAAAAGAGAAAAATCTATTAATCCTGAATTCTATCCAGTGACAATATCCTTCAATACTGAAAGCAAATGTAGAATTGATATAGAATGCAAAAAATAAGAAACCAAACAACTCAATAAGAAAACAGTCAAAAGATTTAAATGGAAACTTCACTGAAAAAGATTTATGGATGGCAAATAAGTCCATGAAGAGATGCTCAACATCATTAGATATTAAAAAACAAAACAAAACAAAACAAACAGAAAAACAAAAACAAAAACAACCCACACAAAGGGTTGGCAGAAACCACTACTCTGGAAAACAGCTCAGTACTTTTATAAATACACACTAGCATATGACTCAGTACGCCTACTCCTAGGTGCTTATCCGAGAGATCAAAACTTAATGTTCACACGAAACCTGTATATGAATACCTATATTGGCTTTATTTGTAATTGTCAAAAACTGGAAACAATAGAAATATGTTTAAACTGGTAGACTGTGGACATCTACACAGCGCAACACCGAACAGCAGTCACAAGGGACATGCTACCGACGTATGCAACGATGTGGATGCGTCTCAGACGCACGTCCAGGAGGCTTCAACTGTATGATTCCATTTACACGGCATTTGGAAAAAGGGAGAAATATAAGGAGCAAAAACAGATTGGTGGTTGCCGGGGCCTAGGAGGCCACACATAGGGCATGGAGGAGTTTGGGGGGATGATGGAATTATTCTGTATCCTGATTTTGACAGTGGTTACGTGACTTACATGATTGTCAAAACTCAGAACTATACAATAAAAAGGATGAATTCTAATTTATGTAAATTTTTACCTCAATACACCTGACTTAAAAAATTATAGCAGTGATACCATTTTTAGATCTGGGGTGGGAATGCCCATGAACTATTTTAGGTTAATGTGATATAAAATAAAAACAAAATGATGTGTATAGGTAAAATATAATAAATAAAATATAAAAGCAGAATAAAGGAAAAATAAACATGTATTCTGGTGCAGAACACTAAGAGGGTACCAGTGGCAGACTTACACTATAAGAAAAGCTAAAGAAAGTTTTTTAGGCCAAAGAAACTAATATAGAAGAAAACTCCGATTTTTAGGAATAAGTAAGGAATGCTAAAATGGAAAAAAAAAAAAAAGGATCAACACAAAACTATTACTTTTTTAATTCCTTTAACATATACATGACAATTTAAAGCCAAAATGACAACACTACTGTGGAGATTATAATGTGTGCAGATGTCACATACAGATGACCATGACATAAAGGACATGGGAAGGGGGAAAATGGCCCCAGAGGTTTTTGAGGTTCCTCATTTTACATGGAATGCAATATTAAATCTAAATAGATGATGGAAGGTTATTAACAATGTATATTGTAACCGCTGGAAAAACCGCTGGAAAAAAATAATGCACAGAGGTATAGCTAAAAAGTCAACAGATAAATTAAAATGAAATGCTAAAAATATTCAGTTAACATAGAAGAAGGCAGAGGAAAATGGTTAGAGGAACAAAAAACCAGAAGGGACAAATAGAAAATAATAAATAACAGGCCTAAATCCAACCATATGAATAATTACATTAAATATTAACGAATTAAATACTCCAATTAAAAAGCAAGAGATGTACTCGCTTCGGCAGCACATATATAGAGATTAACATGGCCCCTGTGCAAGGATGACAAGCAAACTCGTGAAGTGTTCTATATTTAAAAAAAAAAAAAGGCAAAAGAGTATCTGAACAAATAGTAAGAATGGAAAAGTAAGATCTAACTATATGCTATGTATGAGAGATATTTAAAATATAAACACAGAGACAGGTTAAATGTAAACGGACAGGAACACACGAACTATACCAACAGTCGGCATGAGAAGGCTGGGGCTGTTATGTTAATATCAGATAAAGCAGGTGCCAAGATAGAGAGTACTGTGAGATAGAGAGAGATGCTCCATGATGATAAGAAGGTCAACTCACTGGGAAGATACAATCATCGAAACGTATGTGTCTAATAAGAGAACTTAAAAATGCACAAAGCAAAATCTGATAAGGGAAGGAATTACAGAATTCCACAATCACGGCTGGAGATTTTAACATTTCTCTCTCCGCAATTGATAGAACTCCCCAAAAAAATCAGTAGTAGAAATTCTGATTTCTGACAAATGCTGTCAATAATCTTGGCCTAATACATTTATAGAACACTACGACCAACAACTGCAGAATACACATTTTTTTCAAGTGCACCTGATACATTGACCGACATCAATTATATGTTGGGCCATAAAACAAGTCTTAATATATTTAAAAAGACTGGAATCATAAAATATGTTCTCTCGCCAAAATGAAATTAAATTAGAAATCAACAATCAGATATTTAGAAAAAACCCAAGTATTTAGAAATTAAGCAATACATTTCTAGCAGTGAAATTAGAAAATACTTTGAAAGATATCAAAATTTTTGACTGGGTAAAGCAGTTCTTAAAGAGAAATATACAGCCTTAAATGTTTATATTAGAAAAGAAGGTCTCAAGTTAATAAAATAAGGTTTGACCTCAAAAAGCTAGAAGAGCAAAGTAAAACCAAAATAAGAAGAAAAGAAATGAGATCAGAAATCAATTAAACAGAAACAGATAAACAATAGAGAAAATTAACAAAGCCCAAATCTGGTTCTTTGCAAGGTTAAGTATCCTAGCCAGACCGATTAAGAAATAGGTAGAAAGAACAGAAATTACTGACATTAGGAACAAAGAGAGATTATCGAAAGATAATTACAGATGTTAAAAATATAAGAGCATATTATAAGCAACATTTTGCTAATAAATTTGACACTTAGATGAAATGGACAAGTTCCTAGAAGAAAATTACAAATTAACAAGCTGACATAAGATCAAACAGAAAACTGGAAAAGCCCTATATTTATGAAAGAAATAGAATTCATTAACCAAAACCTTCCTACAAAGAAAACTCGTGCTCAGTTGACTTCACTGGTGAATTCTATAAAACATAAGGAAGAAATAATACCAATCTTACACAAATTCTTTCAGAAAATAGAGGTGGAAGGAACGGTTCCTAACTCATTTTATCAGGCTGGCATATCTCATTCTAAGACCTGACAAATACAAATTAAAAAAAAAAAAAATTATAGACCAGCATCCCTTATAAACATAGTTGCAAAAATCCTTAGTGAGATATTAGCTAACCACATGAGGCAATATATAAAAAGTCTCACATAGCATCACTAAGTGGGATTTCCCTCAAGAATGTAAACGTGATTCAACATTCAGAACGTAATGTGATTCGCCAAATAAACAAATATAAGAGAACAGTTAGCAACTCCAGTGCCTTCTGGCAAAACTTTGGTTTATATACAAATATAATTTGGACAATTCAGCCTGCTGACACAGGAAATGTGGCTGAAGGGAAAATGTTTCTTTCTGACTCATGGCCACGGACAGTAGACTAGTCGTTAACAGGAGGCGGGGAGCGGGGAGCGGGGAGGTAGATGGGGAAAAGGGGTCAAATATGTGGTGACGGAGAGAAATCTAACTATGGGCAGTGAACACACAATGCAATGTCTATATGCCTTACCGTTGAATGGTACACCTGAAACGTCCTGGATTTTGTTAACCAATATCATAATAAAAAAATAAGAAAAAGAAAAAGAAAATGTTCCTTTCTGACACGCCGGAGCGGCATTCTTGGGATGAGAATTTGATTCTGATGTCAGATGACATCTCTATGGGAGACGTGTTCAAAAACGAACTGAGTCACAGAGAACTGTGCCACGGAAATGGTCCCAGTCTGGGGGTAGGGGAGCAAGGGATCGGACTGCAGAAGTCGGACAGCTCTCTGCAGCCGGGTATGAAATCTCAGCTGCTGTCAAGTCTTCTGCGAGCGGAGAGATGGCTGATGCCAGCTCCGATCTTGGTGACCTGCGCTGGCTCTCGTCTCCGAAACCGAGATGTGGTCGGTTTCCTCTCTCTCTGAGTTCCTGGCACAGCTGCAGGTGCCAGGCTGTGTTCTAAGCTCTACGACAGCTGGAGCTGGGTGCAACAGAGAATAACAGGGTGACCGGGAAAGGGACTGCCTGGGCCAAGGTGACAAGGGCTGCCTTCAGCAATTAGGTGACATTTGGGCAGAGACCTGAGGGAATCAAAGGGCCCAGCCATGTAGTCATCTGGGGATGGAGGAATAGCAAATGCTGCGTCCAGAGCCAGGACTGGGCTCGGTGTGTCCCAGGTGCAGCGTGGGGGCCAGTGTGGCAGGGGTGGCGTGAGCACAGGCTGCAGGGAGAACATGAGACCAGAAGGACGGTGAGGGGCTGGGTCACCGGGGGCCCTCAGGGACTCGTGTGGCAGTCACCGCGGGTCTTAAGCAGAGGATGACATATGCTGACTTACATTTTAACAAGACTCTGCCTGTGTGCAGGTGTCACACAGATGAAGTCAGTGGGGACGCTGCAGTGGTTCAGACACGAGACAGGGTAGCAGCGAGGCCGTGAGAAACGGTCAGACTCAGGCCACGCCGTCAGTGTCGTGCTGACACGGCTCTGAGGCCCGTTAGTGTGGGAGAGAGACCACGGCTAACTCCAAGGGCATGGACAGGACACCTGGAGGGACCGAGCTCCCTTCTGATGAGGCAGGGAAGACGTCAGACAGAACAGATTTTGAAGGGTATGCCTGTCCGAGGGTGAGGGGAGGGCCAGGAGCTGTTTTAGACGGGTGATGTTTGAGATGCTGTTAGATACCCCAGCAGAGCTTCAGAAAATGAAGTTGGACAGGCGAGCTGGAGATGTGGGGGAGGGCTAACTGTGAGTCATCCGTGCGTGGAGGTATTTAAGGCCAGAGGCTGGAAGCTCGGTGAGACCCCTGGGGAGAGTCCACAGACAAGGACTGGGCCCCACCACAGCGAGGCCTCCATCCAGAAGCAACCAGCCAGCCAGGTAAGATCAGAGGCAGTGCAGAGGCTGGAAAGCAGGAAGGGATGTCACTGAAGCAGGAGGAGCAAGGGTCTGTGTGACAACGGGGACACCCTGCACTCAGCTGCCTGTGCTGCTGAGGATGTTGCGTGCACACGTGGTGTTGGGGAGCAGTGTTGGTGGGCGGGCGTCCAGGGCCATCAGGGAAGGCAGAGGGTCGAGAGAGACATGGGCGGGTTGGAAGGTGGGCGGTGGGGCACGTGGATGGTCTCCGAGAGCAGACACAGACCTCGCTGAGTAAAGGAGGGGCTCAGGGACTCTCTGACATGTGCTTAGACGCCAAAGACAGAAGCGACCGCACCTCTGAGCGTGAAATTACAAAGCAAAGTCTGTTTCACACCCTGATGCAGGTGAAGCCAGCTGGGTTCCAAGATGCCAGACAACCTGTGGCAGGAACACCGTGTTCAGCTTACTTGACTTTGAGAGAAACGCCCTGCGGGACTCCGATGCTGACTGCGGCGCCCAGGACACTGTGGCTGGAGATCTTCCGCTCCGCCCCGTACTCCACCACCGTGCCGAAGAAGCCTGCCCTGCGGGCGGCAGGTCACAATCAGCAAGCAAGGGCAATGGTCATGCAGAGCGGGGGGCAGAGGGGGCTTGACCCCTTCCCGTCTGCCCTCCCACCGCCCACAAGGAGTGGGTCACGACTGACGCCTTGGTCAGCGAGCACGACATAGCCAGGACACCGATGGTCCCGCTCCTGCACTAGACAGGGTCCCTCGAGGCCCAGGTCTGCGAGAACCGTGACGCAAGAGAGAGCGAAGTGAGCGGGCATCTCCCCTGCCGGCTCCACCGTCAGGAACCCCGTGGTCAGGCATGCTCTGGTGACCCGGGCCAGGACTTACTTAAGGGACCCTTTCACGCGCGTCTGGTCGTCGTCCTGGAATTTGTGCTGATAGCTGATCAGTGCGAAGGAGTGAGGGATTCCAAGCTGCGAAGACGGAGGGACAGAAACATGGCTGGGGCCGGGGCCGGGCGCGTGCTGCCCGCACTCGCTGCCGAGCTCACGTGGGCCGGCCTCCCGGGCAGGGGCCGGGCCTGGCAGCTGTGCGAAGTGTGTGACAATTTACCCGTAGCCAATATGTAAAAACTGGGAGATTTTGCCTGTGGCCACACTACCCTGAACGTGCCCGATCCCGTCTGATCTCAGAAGCTAAGCAGGGTCGGGCCTGGTTAGTACTTGGATGGGAGACCACCTAGGAAGACCAGGCGCTGTAGGTGTTAAAGAAAGAAATTTAAAAAAATAAATAAATAAAAAATAAAAACTGGGAGATTTTACATAAAAACCCATTCTCCTGCCTTATCATGAGAAAAAAGTGCACCACCACGTCTGCATTCCCGCATGGCAGCAGCTGTCCTGAAGGTGGGCTCTCTCTCGCTGTGCCCCTGCCCGGCCAAGGAGGCATGTGAGTGAGTGTATGATTCTGCTCTGGGGTCACCTACCAACCAGGATCGGGGTGGCTGCTCCCACCCCGATTCTGTGAGCTTCTCCCACCGGAAGCCGTGAAAAGGCATTCTGCTTTAGGATAACTGGAGCTCAGGCGCCCGGGAGCCCAGGACCAATAGCATTTCAACACCCTGGAGAGTGGGTGACCGGAACCTGCTCTCCTGAGCCCCAACAGGTGCTCCGATCCGGGCAGGGTGACCGGGGCGAAGGCTGTGAGGGGCACGTTGAGGCGGTGGGAGGAGCTCAGTCCTTACCTGCAGGGCCACGGTGAAGTGGCTGGTTTTGGTGTCCCGGACGATGCTCGTGTTCATGGCCGACTGGATTCCCCATCGCCACTGCAGGTAGCCCACGGTGTTCTTGTCCAGGTTCCGGGCTAGGACAGTGGTTAGGCCAGGTCGGATTCCGCGGGACGAAAACTGCAGAGCACAGTTTGTCGTCACAAAGCTGGGGGGACACACAGACAGAAAGGGTCCTGGATGACACCCGGCTGTTCTCGGCCCCTTCCTCTCTGCCAGGCTAAGACCCTGTCATCCCTTCTGTCATCCCTGGGCCAGCTCCAGCATGGAAGCAGGAGACCAAGCCTCCTCAGTAAGGGGGAGGGGGAGGGTGATGGGGTAGGATCTTTCCAGCAATCCTCCCTGCGGCTTGGCACCCCCCCACCCCATTCCAATTTCAGCTGTATCCAAACAGCAACCTGCAGGTCTGCGTTCCCAGCCAGCGGATCCGATCCCACTGCCAGTTAAATCCCCCAGGAAGTTCCCCAAGTTGGCCACACGCTGGCATCAGCCGGCTACTCCAGAAAGTACTGATGGTCACCCCGCGCCCAGGCATTCTGACGGTGGGAGTACAGGCCGGGAGCATTAAAAGCCTGCCAGGTGACTCCAGATGTGCAGCGAGGCTTGGGGACCACTCGCCCAGAGCCCACGGCAGACCAACTAATCCAGAATTTCCAAGCGGGGGCCCAGGCATTTAAAAGACTGCCCAGGTGATGCTGATGTACACCCTCAGCTGGGTACTACAGACAGCAGCCACCTGAAAAGCCAGCACAGGATGTTGGTGACGTCACTTAATGTTGCCGACAGGTCTGGGACTTTAAGTGAAACGATGTGTAACGAAGCCAATTCTGGTCTGAACAAGAGTTAAGCTCCTCTGACATCTCATCAACGTGAGGGACACAAGGCTGCACTACAGGTGTTAGTTAATGACCTGCCACACAGTAAACCACCTCCCATAAAGGCCTCTGAAGTTCGTTTCCAGGGAGCCAGCCCCATCTTCTGGTTAAAAAGGGTTATTTCATTTCAAAAACAAAGGAAGTCACAGCCCTTGACTCAGGTGTTAAAAGGTGAGCAGACAGCCTAGTAAACAGCCCGGGGGCACTGGCTAGCCTAAGTTTAGTTTCTCTTTCTCTCCTAGCTCAGCTCTGGAAGTGTCACTTTTGCCATTAAAATAATAATAAATGTGATTAACTCTGCTCGAGGTCGCTGCACACTGCTCACAGCTTCCCACGGCCACACGCACTGACTCCACTCTCCTCTGGGACCCCGCCCCCTTTTCTCCCACTTAGCTCAGAGAGTCACATAGACAACATCACTTCAGTCACACCGGGGCCAGGGGAGCGAGCAGGCAGAAGAGAGATCAAGTCGCCCTTAGAATTTCAAGACGGTTACAAAATGACATTTAAAAGAATCAAAATACAAAGAACGAGATGCCTGTTTAACCAAAGTATTAAGATTTAGCGTTTTTATCCAGCATGTCCTAGACAGCAAGACAGACTGACTTTGGGAAGAGAGTGGCCAGGCGGGCCCGGCTCGGGGACTGAGCCTCCCACGGCTCTCTGCCTGACTAGGGGCTGATCCCACACCGACCGAGGTCCCCTAGTCCAGACTCAACCCTAGGATTAGGATGCCCTAAGAGCAGATGCTGTACATCAATAAACTGGCATCCTTGTTTATGAATCTGCATCTTCAAGTCTGACAAACCCTGGGGACCACGATGAAATTCCATTTCTACAGCTGCGGAAGCTGACGGGCGGCCGGGCCCAAGCCCGGTGACATCGGGGCGGACGAGCACTCTGAGGCTCGACCAGACCACACGGCCACGTTTCCGTGATGAGAGGCCCCTCAGCACGTCTGGTCTCCAGAATGACAGGCTCTGCCCGAGCGAAGGACCCGTTCCCGGGCCCTCCCTATGCGGACCCCATTTGGTGGGTCTGGGGGGCGGGGGCAGGAATCTGTGCTTTTAGGTGGCCTCAGAGGTGACAATCCTAAGCAGACAAGATTAGGACAGTGCTAACGTATATAATACACTGCGTTCACCTGACGTTCTGGTTGAAAGCATAAACCCTGGTCCCCTTCCCACACCCACTGAACCTAAGTCCTGGAGCAGAGGCTGGAGAAGCCGGGTTCTAACCAATGCAGGGAGCCTAGGCCCCCGCCCCCGCCCCGTGCGCTCTGCCCCTGCTCGGGCTGTGCTCACCCTCACCAGCAGTGGGCTTCTCCTGTCCCTGATGCCACGTTCTCTTTCTCACATTTCCCTGACTGTCCATGTGCGGACTGACCTGTGACCCAGCTTTACCACCACACCAGAGGGCAGGGATCACGGCAGGCTCGCAGCTACCCATCCAAAGGAGGCAAATGGCCTTTATTCTCAAACATATCCCCCATCCTAGGACTCCTTGAGCTTTATTCCTCTGAGGAGAGAGGCTTAGTTTACCACCCACCTTTTATCTGCGCTCACACAGGTACCCTCCCAATGGCAACAAGGACACCCTGTTGTTCTAGAAGGGACAGGGAAGTACAGTTCTAGCAGTGTGACGTCACTGCTGGTGCAGGCTTAAAGCTCCAACATGTCACCCACCCGAGACCAGGTGGTCTCGCACGCTGCTCCACGGCTCACAATGGCCCTTGCAGAGCTTCACACATGCTTGCGGATAAAGGAATAATACACAAGCTCATAAATACGTCACTGTGCTGACCTGTGACCTATGAACATCCCCACAAAGGCACCGTCCCTCCAGTCTCTGGGGTACTCACAGCCACTGTGACCAGGCAAGGCAGGAGCCCCGTCCCGACAGAGGAGGGCACTGCGGCCAGAGCAGGAGCCGCCCCGCCCAGCGCACTCACACTGCCAGCTCGCACCGGCGCTGCAGGACCCGCCTCAGTGACCCTGGAGGACAGGCGGGGCCACTCCAGAGGCCCTTGACACAAGGAACACACAGCTTTTGGTCTCCTAAGTCCACAGTGACCACCGAAGGGGACCCGTGTGGACTCACCATCTTGGCGTGAGGTTGCGGAACAGCTTCAGCCCCAACAGCGGCCCCTGCAGATCCCCAGCTCCAAACTCCAACTGTTGAGAAGAGCGGAAGCATTAGGTGCTGCGTCTCACGGCAGCGACGCGGGTCTCAGGCGAGCACCTCTGGCTGCTGTCCCTTCCTCTGATTCAAGGCCACACGCCTTGGCCGGCTGGCGCTCCAGAAGCGGGGGCTGGGAGATTCTTACGATCTCATCTCAACCTCTGGCAGGTGGGGAGGGCCGTGCCCACGGACCCAAAGGGGACGGCTCCAGTGGGGCGTTTCGGAAAGGCGCCCCTCGGAAGAAACGCTGCTCACCTCTCGAGCTCAGGTTGAAAGGGGAAACTGGCTCCCTGCCCTCCTCCCCCGTCCACGAGGCGTCGGGGCATCTGCAGAGCGCCCGCGGCAGCCAGGTGTGGGCCCACCCCCTCCCGCCTGGTGCCCACTTCTTTGCGTTTTTATTCTGCTCTGCTTCGCCACTGCAGGTCTCACAGGTGACTGGAGACAGTTCTCAGGGCTCGGGCACTGAACCCATCAGCTGTTCTGCACTCGCGGCCTGGGAGGCCCGGCTGGCTCTGGCTGCCACATTTACTAGTCTGGGTGACTTTCAAGGCAACGCTTCAATGTTAATTTGATGCAGCTCCATTTGCTTGGCAGCTCCGGCTGTGAAATGACCACTGATCAGTGGCCCGGAGCACTGGGGCAGAGGCACTGCCTTCTGACCCGTGCAGGAACGGGGCAGAGCTGGTAACGGGAACACAGCTGCCGACTTCCCCGCGGTTGCATTTCTGGAGATTGGCATCTCCAGGGAAGCCCTATTCTAGCTTTGAGCTGTCTGGCAGGCTGAGAGGGCTCCTTAGACACGAGACATGCTTTTCTCTTGGGGAGAGTTAACTTATGGAAGTCTGACATCCGGTACCCTGTTTCCAGTACCCTGTGACACATCGATGAAGCCCACCCAGGCCATTCTGAGGGTCAGCTTGACGGGTGTCAATGTTCAGAAATAAGGCTTTGCAACAGACAACACGACCCCGCCAGGTGACATTCTTACCTCTCCCCAGCCCTTGGCAGAAGTGACCCGTCTGAGTGCGAAGCTGATGGAGCCCCCTCCATTCCCGTTCTGGGTCGAGAGGCTTCCAGAGAGGATGGCTGTGTCTGTAGCTGTCAGGGGTGCCTAGGAAATGACATTTGCTGGTAAAAAGGAGTCAAAACAACAGCAAGTGCCAAGGCCAGCAGCATCATGAATACGCCGTCAGCACAAGGCAGGTGACTTGGCAGTTCAGGTGTGTTGAGAAGCAGAATTACCTCGCTTTGCCATTTGAACTGCATGTGACCACCAAAGTAACGCTTTTGTAAAAGCTTTAACGGGCAAATTTCAAAACAAAGACAAAAACAATAACCAAAAAAACACCAGGGAAAACACAGGGCTAAGTGCTGGTTCTCTGTGTGCTGACAGCACCAGACTGCAGTGACGTCACTGTGCCTTCCCACGGTCCCGACGGACTCTGGAAGCTCCAAGGGGGCAAGTTCCCCTGAGCTAGGACTTCATGTTCTAGAATGATGCACTTGAGAATAAACAGTTGAGGAAGCAGAGACCTATTGCAACCCTCAGTAGAGTGGCCTGGCGTTGCCACGTCCAGTGTGCAGAGAGATGACATCTGGTGACCCCAGGGCCCAGCTGAATGGTGTTTTCAGCACCATGTGGTGTGAATTAACACTGTATTAAGACCGGTTCTTGGAATTACCCAGGGAGGTCCGCTTTCGCCCCTAGATCACCATGACCTTGGGCTCCCAGACCACCTGCACTTCCTGACTGGAGAGCCCTGAGCCCTTGGAAGCTAGCCCTGCCCCCTGCTTCTCCAACTCATGCTGCTAACACGTCAGCAAAGCAGTGACAAACAAGGCTGTGACCGGAGCCCTTTTCCAAGTGGCTCACTGCACCCTTCGTGAATAAAGATGAGGAACCCTGAGCATCTCTGCCCGCCCCGCGGCCTGGTGCATGGCCTCGTTAGCCCGCGCGCTGCCCTCGCGGAGGCGTCTGTGCCGATACCTCGATGGACTGGGATATGTGCATCTTGTTGATTTCAATCTGCGGAAAGCCACTGCCAGACACATCTTCGTACTCCTCCTCATAGCGATCGAAAAGGTCAGTGGCATCGATGCCAACGCTGATGGTCCCCTGGGGCAGAAAAGCAAGTAGTCAGCATGGGAGGGGGAGACTCTGTGGAATGAAAGACACCCCACTTCGGCGGCTAGCGGTTCACTGGGTGCAGGGGGGCGTGACCACGAGGCCCACGGAGCATGAATGTCACGGTTTAAATCAAGCCACGGCGAGCACCACTGACTTCTAGAGTCTGAAAACCTGTCATGCCTGCAGGCGGTGATGTACGGGCCAAAGACAAGCGTTAGGAAAAGCAGCAAGACCTACGCAATTTGATTTTAGAGACCAAATGGGACCCATTTCACGGCTCTAAACAGATTGTCTCAGGATAGAACCCATGAATGCATAAACCTACAAACTAGCCCCACGGATTAAACACTATCCTTTTAATACGCTTACTTCACAAAACGGCCGTAAAACTGCTTAAAACATAAAAATACCTTCAAAGGCAAAGAAGTGCGAATAAAATAAATTATGAACAAATGGAAGATTTAAAAATGGTCCTGCCTGTTAAAATTAATTTGAGAATTAAGTTTTGAGAAACAGAATACCATATTCTCTCAAGAAATACTAAGTTAAAATTTTGCTGACTGATCAAAATGATCCTTACTCAGAAAAATCAATGTTTATTATTTTCTTTTACTGTCATGAGACTTTTCAAATGGGCATAGATCTTAATCCAACATATAAAACCATTGCCACACACACATTTTTATTAAATTCTCTGCAGCCCATTTTTAAAAACAACTTTATCAAGGTTTAATTTACATATAATACAAACTGCACCCATTAAGTGTACAAGTCAATGAATTTTGACAGATGTGTACACTTGTGAAACCACTTCCAAAATCACAATACGGAAGCTTTCTATCACCCCAAAACTAGCTGGGGAGGATGTGTTTTCCTCCCTGAGAAGTGGATACATGAACAAAGGTGTGAGGGTGATGAGGGGTGACACGGTGGGTATCTCGAGAAGCGAGGAGGCTGCTGGGGCTGGAGCAGAGGGAGGGAGAAGGTAGATGGAGCGGGATGTCACAAATGGGTGACCATGTACCATGTTATAGGGGGGTTACCAGGGATAACAGCAGCTTAACCCTGTTGCTTCATTGGTAGAGCAATAATCCCAGACTTCCACCTTTAAACAAAGTATTACCATGATCGATAATGTTATCATCACCAAGTGTTACCTTCGTCAGCTGCTGCCGCCTTAACTACGAAGCCAGAGTGGGTTTGGGGAACGGGCCTTCACTTTGTTCCCCTAACATTTGCCACGGTCTTGTGTAATGCTGTGTGGGATGCACGGTCACTTTGGGAGATGACAAGGATAACCCATCACTCTTCCTCCATCTCTCTCCAGGTGAAATGTGAGCAGCCCCACCCATCCTACCGCCTGCATGCAGGTAGGTAGCCCAGTATGGTAGCTCAGCACCCCTAACTCCTTCCAATCTCGGCTGGCGGCAGGAAAAGTATTAGAAGCTGCTGCCCATTTGGTGCATCGAGCAGGTGGCTGGTGCCCTGGTCTATGGCACGTACGAAGCCGTCGAGCCACGGGTGAGCCATGGCCACGGGAAGCCTGGGCGTGTGTGTGAACAGGTGTGGAAAGGAGCTGGGCCAGTTCTGCAGTAGACTGCGAGAGAGCAGTGCGCACGCTCTCGCCGCTGCTCTTCTCGTCTGCTGAACGGAGGAAGTCAGAAGCTGGCACTTTGTCTGTGAAGGGCTGTGGTATGTATTTTAGGAGTTAGGGACCACAGTCTCTGTGGCAACTCGAGGGGAATGTAGTCAGACTATGCGGTAAATGATGGGGCCTGACTGTGTTCCAATAAAACTTTATTGATCCTGAAATCTGATTTCCATATAACCTTCACATCTCAAAACATTCTTTTGTTTCCGACCATTAAAAACGTAAAAACCATTCTTAGCTCATAGGTCATACAAAAACAGGCAACAGGCCCAATCTGGCAACTCCTTTTATAAATTAACAGGGTTTCCTTTCTTCTCTTTTTACTGGGGGGTGGCGGGGAGTGATGTTTTATTTTGATGAACTCTTCAGGCAGCAATGAAATTAAACTCAACGTAGGTTCGATGAAAAATTTTTAAGTAATAAATTTCCACTTCCCAGAAAGCTGATGAACTTGTAACTTGAACGTTTTTGTTGCTCACCACTGACCATCCTCAATGCTAATGCCGAAGACTCGAAAATCGAGTCTTAGATCTGCGAAAGGAATGCCGGCATCTTCAGTTCTTTTAAGAAAACTATGCCCAAATGTACGTAGCAGGTGTACTTACGCATAAACGCGAAAAATGACTTCACTTGGATCTATGTTAATTTCACTCATTTTTTCCATTCTAAGGTTTGCAATGCACAAATGAAAGATAAAGCAATAGCTGTTTACATGTTGGTTCAATTAGCACAAGCACTTCACAGCTGCTAATGATGCCAGCTTTGCGCGGGTGTCAATCAGATGCTGCAAAAGGAAAATCAGTTAACCTTGACAATCCTTTGATTTGTAGAAGGCAAAACACCTGACCTTATTGTAAATGCTATTGTAAACTTGGTCAAAAAGTCCCACATTGAATTTTGTGGTGATACTCAGATACCAATTTTGGTGAGCTATAGCATCATGGTAAAAACGTTCTCACTAAATCAAAAAACTCACGGAGCAGAAATATTCTATAGAAATAGCTACAGTGGAATGATGCATGATCGTGTCCGAACGAGCTGCGATCGTCTGCCTATGGAAAATAAAGCTGTAGCTATTAAACTGCACAAATATTTCTGTGTATTCAGAGTAACAGAATAATTTTTTGTGAAGCCGATTCTGAATACAAAACAGTCGGCAGCATGGCACCGCGCTACAAACTGCGTACTGGGCGCGTCTGGGCCTCTGCAGAGCTCCTTCTTAAATGAAGCACAACAGACTCTGCAGCTTAAAAACTACGTTAAGAAATTGCAATCAGTGAAAATAAAGCATGGAACCTAGAGTACCCTGAAATTCATCTCCTGAGGAGGGAAAAACTGAACGAATCAAATGTTAAGAGCTCAATCGGTCTATTGTGGAAGATTTCATAATGACATTTTGGAATATTTCGAGTTTTGGTAAGACTCTTTCGGTGGAGCTGTCGTTTTTAATTAGTTAAATTTATATTCTGTCCTGGAGTGGAATGAAATTGAAGAGGCCTACAGTTTCGTGGCATCTGAATTTGATGAGGCATTCAAAAGATCATAAAAACAATCTACAAAAGATTTGTCAGAGAAAAACACTCTGAATAGATGCAAAAAGACAATGCCTGGGAAAATACTTGAGCCAAAACACAAAGTCTAAAATGAAGCCATTTAGAGTTGAGAGAGTATTTTCTCAATTAAGAACACTATGATATATAGAGAAGAATCAACTAAATGTCAAATGTCAAATTTACCAAATATGAATGTGACTTTTATGAAGATGGTAGGCAATATTATGGAAGGAAAAAAAAAAGGATTTCAATCTCCATTCTCCAGGAAACCAGCGGCGACGCAGTGGGAGTTTGAACCGAGAGGCCTCCTGGGGAGTCTCGCCTGCTGCCGCCCGCCCTTGCGGAGCCCGCTCCTTGATCCTGCTCTTGCTTTCGTCCAACACAGACAGGCCAGGGGATGTGCCGGTGCAGACCGCAAGGCCCGGCCACGAGCAGCCTTGCAGCTTCTTCCAGGCCTCTGCAAAGTGCTTTCTGGAGAAGTGAGCTAACGTGGAACAGCCCGACTAGCCCGAGACTGCCATGTTGTCGGGGAGCCCAAGCTGGCCCGGGGAAGGGCCACACTGAAGGGACGCGGGGCCATCCTTAGCTGTGTCAGCCACCGCGGCCGGGGCACCTGGAGGCACACGAGAACAGATGCCGTCAACACGACGAGACCCAGCTGCCATCAGACTGCAACTTCACGAGGACCCACGCGAGGACCGTCTAGCTGAGGCCAGTTGACCACAGAGCCGTGAGAGAAAAGTCCAGTAGTTCTGGCAAGTTCTGCAAGCTGCTAAGTTCTGGAGTCGTTCGCTATGCAGCGATACACACCCGGAACGCACAGAATCAGAGGAAAATAACTGCTAAACCGGTTAAAGTGTGTGAATGTGTCAAACATAATGCTTCTGCTCCTTTTAATGTTCACATAATCGACATGACTTCGAAGTTTTGTTTTAAAGTACACAGGTACATTTTTTGAAGAAATTTTATTTTTGAAAATAGTTTTGAATAAATAAACCTTTTTAGAGGTTCTCCAACATAATGAAACCAGTGTTGGCCAAAAAAATATTTTAAAAAATTATACAATTTTAATTATCTTAAGCACCTCTTTTTGCTCTCAAAAACATCCTGGATGATGACTTACACGGTCACCTTGTCTATGTGCCACTCTCAGGAGGCTGGCTTACAATGAATGACGGCAAAGCCGCCGAAGCTTTTTGAGCTGAATGATCGGGTGTGACCTGCGTTTTGCGGGCTCACTGGCTGCTGTGGGCCGACAAGGAGGGACGCGGTCAGGAGAGGCTACTACACGATCCCGAAGAGATGAAAACGTGGCAATAGCAGAACGCCTGACTCGTGTGTTTCGTGACTGGCCACCTCAGTCAGCTCACCAGTCCTTTTTGCTTTCAGGTGGTTCTTTGAAGACAGGTAATCATATCACATGCAAATAAAGACAGCTCCTTCACTCCTTATAGCTCTTTTGTTATTTGTCTAATCGCATTGGCTAAAACGTCCAGAATAATGTAAAATATGGTTTTATTTCTTCCCCTTTTCTCATTTAAAAAGAAAACTTGTTAAATGATAAATATTTGTGTTAACTCCACAGTTACGATCAACCGATTCACCAGAGGGTAGAGTAGCATTTAGAAGTTTGACTTCTGAGACTCGATAGCCTTCGGTGCTGATCCAAGTCTATGGGAAAGGACCAGCCCAGAAGGTAAGCAAGCACAGCACAATGCTGGGCGCAAGGCCCCGCCGTACCCGAGGAAGCCACTGTCCCAGAGAGTGATGGATGAAGTCGTTCCGAGTTTGCAAGGATGTCTTTTAATGTTGTAGAGAGTGGCTTGGATGGCTGCCTTCTGCTCCTCTTCCGTTTCAAGGAAATAACCTTTTGAAATGGACTGTTCACAGTACCAGAACTGGATAATTTCTTCTCTACATGCCAAACACGGTTTGGCTGCAACTTACGATTCATTTTCACTTGCAAGATAATATGCTTTTAAACAATGAAAAGTCACACTTTTGAGACGAATGAAAGGTCTGAATTTCCACAGAGGATGAAAAAGGATTGAGGGAAAAAAAAAAAAAAGATAAACAGAACTCTAACACTGGATAAATTAACGGGTTATTTTTTTCAACACCTTCCAACTGAATATATGTTAAGTTCATGTCCTTTTATTATTAAACCACATTTTTCAAATAAAAAGTCTACAAAGGAAAATACTTTTAAGGACTCTGTTATCGAGTCGAAATCATGAAACTTTTAAAGCATTTTACTTTCCCCCCGCTGCTACTTGCATATTTCGCCTTACTTTTCTATAGCAAGGTTGTCAGACCTTTTCTGTGAAGGGCCAGGTAGCATGTTCGGCTTTGTGGGCAGCTACTGCTGAATGACTCAAGTCTGTGGCCGTGCTGTAAAACAGCCACAGAGGATACATAAATGAATGAGCTTTGCTGGGTTCTAATAAACCTTTCTTTATGGACACAGAGATCGGAGTTTTATATCATTTTTAGCTGTCAAATTATTACTCTTCTTTTGACTTCTTAAAAACTGTTAAAAGTGTAATAAAAACCATTCTTAGTTCATGGGCTGGACAAAAACAGGCGGCCGGTCACAGCTGGCCGACCCTAGCTCTGGGGCACCGAGTTGTGCCACCGAGGTGTAAAAGACAGCAGCAATGACAAGCCCTGTAGAGTCCTTTACAAGCAGTGACGACACTGAAAGACCGTCAGTGAGATCGTGAATGAAAGCGGTTCCCATTAACCCCTTGCTCGATGTTCCTTACACCGAGCCAGAACCATCTTCCCTTTGGGGTCGCTCTCTCGGCGTGAGTCTTAAGCCAGCGAGTCAGTCCCAGCCCCCGCCCCTCCTTTCCCCACTCCATTCTGGTTCACTGCGATCTCTCAGAAGCTTGGTTTTGTCCTTCTACTTTAGGTCACCTGTGATTGTGACAAATACACTTTCGCTGACATTGTTCAGAAATTCCGAGCTTGCCAAGCCAGAGCCCTGCTCCCACGATGAGAAGCTCCTCCCCAGTTCGGAAAGGGGGCGTTCATCAACCCTCTCTGAGTGGAATCAGTTGCTCATTCAGCCAGGAATGTTCCATTCTGAATTATTTTCACGTTCATTTTTATCTGGCCATAAGGATGATGTGAGAAATTTCTGTCAAATGCAATCTCAATAGTAGCTATTTACTAACTGAAAATTCCACCGAGGGAGGCGATTGCATTAAGAGGCGACGAAACATGCTCACTTCATGACGGCTGATGAACCCAAGGTGGCTCTCGTGAGGCTGTCGCCAGGCTCCTTCCGTCTGCGATCGGTTGGACCTGCATTCTCTGGTTCTGGAGGTCCAAATGCAGACTTACCAGGGTTTCTGAGAACCACCACGCACCCCAGCCCCACCGGCCCCTTGTGTCTCCCCGCTGTATAAACAGCAGTCTTCAATTCTGACGTCTTGTTTGGAGGTGACGATGCTGACAGGCTGGGAGTGGAGCAGTCCTCCAGCTCGTACCCACTTAAATGGCCTTCTCCGTGCCGTCTACACAGCCAGCCACCTCTTCCCTCCACCAAAGACCCCACCTTGTATAACGGCACCTGCCCAGACTCGATCCCTTGTCCTCATATGACAACTCTGGTTTCTCCGACTCCAGTGGCGGCCCGTCTCGGCGCGCGGTAAGCTGCCCTTCGTGCCGGCGAACGCGAGCACATGGTTACCCTGCCAGCCGGACCGAGTCGGTTTATGACATCAGAATCGTTTCCGCAGAACAGAAGTCATGACCACGGGCTCGTTCTGATGGCTGTAATCGTCAGCCATGGCAACCGACACACACCTTTTAAAAAAAATCCCTTGAAAATAATTGAGTAACGTACTCAAACGTCTTCATGAAAACGTCTGGGATTCAAAAATATTTTTATGGTTATATATATGCCTTCCTTGATACATTGAATTTTTTTCTGATAAAGCTGGATTGTGTTTTCAAGCTGTTACAGGAACCGCCCTGATAAAATGGCCTTTCTAAAACCAGAAAGGGTCCCCCCAGGGGGTGTGTGTCAACCTGTGCGGCAGAGGAAGGAGAATGGTGTGTCCCAGGAAATACCACAACAGTCTCCGTGGAACTTCCGTAATGAGGTCCAGAAAGAAAGCAGTCTACACCCTGAGACGGACAGCTGACCCGCAGACGACCGCCCGCGGACGCGTGGGTCTGGACAAGCTCACTGCGCAGGCGGCGGCGGCGCCCTACGGTGCCCCCGGAAATCACCTCGTCTTCGAATACTCCCGAAGGGGTTGTCGTCCACAGAGACAAGATGTATGGGCATTACCAAAGAAAGGAATTAAAATAATCAATATCAAGTGAGCACGGCAGAGAGCAGCTCTACTGTATGATCTTAGTCTCCAAAGGTCAAGAAACGTAGGTGGATTCGGCCAATAAAACAGATCTGAAAAGCAAAGGGAGGGGTGGCCAGCGTGGTGCCATCAGGCCCCGGTCACACACAGTCTTGGAGGGTGCGGACGAACCTGGTCGTCTGTCCAGCCACAGGTCCTCTCCCCAACACCGGCTCAGGGTGGTTGGCCCTGGAGACCCCAGGACCCCTTCCCAGCAGGAAACAGAGGACGTTATTCTCACACGGCAAAGGCAGAAATCGAAGGCAATTCAACCAGGGATTTTGTGTCTTTTGGCCCCGGGTGGTGGGCCTCGTGGCAAACTTCCCATCACACACAGGGAGAAACTGGGCACAGGGCTGGAGGGCAGAACCCGCACCCAGCCCAGGGCGCCTGACTCCATGTGGCAAGCTCTCCCTCGCTGCCCCCGGCGTAGCCGGGCGCGTGGGTGCGTGTGTGCACACGCCTGTGTTCCCTCGGCTGCAGCCAGCGCTTCTGTTCATCCCTCCTGGGTCCCGCGGTGCTTTCCACAGCTCAGTCCACACAAACCGAGGCTCATACCTCAGCAGCACTGGGCTCAGCCACAGGACAAGGCTGGCGGCGCTGTCAGAGGGCCATGTGCAAATCCCAGCTGACAGACTCCATCCAAACCCGGCCACCACTGGCCAAGGAATGGCCTGACCAAGCCGAAGAGTCCCCACGCAGTGACGAATGAAACACGACAACAAAAACACGTTCCTAGCCTCGGCTCCGTCTAGTTCCTGTTTGCTCTTATCTAGCAGGCTTGTCTTTCTCCAATGAATTAACGTCCATTTCCTATTTTTTCAACCATTTAACCACTCGGTGAGACAGAACAGGTATCTTCATCGTGCAACTGAGAACACTACACACCGGTCAGACGGCTGGCTCTGCGTCCGGCATCACTGTCAGAGCTGGTACTTCCACCCACGGGTTCCCCCGCTGACATTTTTGCCTGTTCTTGGTACGAACATCCTACTGGAAAATCCCTACCAACAAAGTCTTGTTGATGGACATAGAGGGAGCTATCTATCCAAGTTGCAGATGGCTGTGTCACAAATGTTACCTCGCCTGCCGATCCCCTACAAGCTGTGACCCTCTGTGGGGTCCGAGTGACAGGCCAGTGCCGAGCCCAATGGTCATCAAGTATCCTTCTCCCTACAGTCTTAAAAGAGATCAGCCCTTTCTTCTTAGGATGAGACTGTTCCCAACCTTTCTGCTCATCTTGAAAAGCAAAACACTCGGAAATGGAATCAAAGATCCAGCTCAAAACCTCTCAGAATGCTGCACAGCCGACATCTGCTTATCGCTCGGTGTTTCTGGTTAGAAACAGTCTCATCTATTTGAAAGCAGTTTATGGAAGTGAACTGGGAATTTTACAATATCTCACATGCGATGCGAAATGGTCACAGCTGCGCTCCCTCATTCCACAGAAACATGGCCTGGAGACACATTTCCATAGAATCCCAATCAGCCATCACTGTGCACACCCAGATGGCCGATTGTATCACAGGACACAGAGGCTCCGGCTACCGTGACGTTCTTTTCCCCCTTCATTGCTCTGAATGCAGCAAAACTCCAGCCAGATCAGCAAAGGTCCCGGAGCCACCGCCCGCTCTTGCCGGGCTCCCATCCCGTCTCCTGGACCCTCGCCTCCACCGGCCAGCGCCGACCTTGTAAACCAGACCTGCCCCTGGTGTACTGGCCCCCAGCCCCAGCCGGGAGAGCCAAGAGGGGAACCCACTCGTTAGGGTGCCTTGGAGATTTTCAGCTCTCCTAATTATCTGGCACGCTGAGTTGCTTCAGCCAGTGATTCAGTTCTCTACCTCCATCTGACCAAAAGATAACTGCGCCTCGCGGAAGCCATCATCTGCTGAAGGGGAGGGTGGGTGGGGGACAGGTGTTGGCACTTACGATTGCACCCTGAAGTGCAGGATTCAAACAGATGGGAGCGTTTTGAACATACAATCCTTTAAATGCTGCAGGGGTCTTCCACTTTCTAGAACGTATTTGATCAGAAGTTTGCAGTATAATGCTCCCCAGTTGTAAGCCAGCATTTGTTCTTTAGATTTTTAGGCTGCCTGCCAGGTCACCCTGGCCACACTGACCGAGCCCGACTGCTGAGTCCCCTTATTAAACACAGTTGAACAGAACACTGGGCCACGTTCAATTAGCCAGACAGTGCGACTGGCATCGCAACTTGACCGAGACATCCTATTTGCCACAAAACTGGGGTGCGCACTCAAAACGCTATGCTTCCCCAAGAAATTAAAGATAAAAGACAGTACAGGCAGGACTGAAAAGTCACTCTCAGACTCAGGAGCGTGACTGGAGTATGTGACTCGAACTCTATCGGGGACTGGCGCAAGTCAGAGAGAATCCCCTCCCACTGCCACAGCGGCTGGAGCTCGTGGCACTGCGGTCCCAGCAGCCTCTACGCGTGCGCGGGGGGCTGGCCTCCCCGACACTGTCCTCTAACTGCTCTCCGCGTGTTAAGGGTTCAGGCAGGATGATGAGAGGGTGACCTGTACTCCTGCCTGGGAAGTCTCCTTGGCTTCTGGGAGAACCACAGGATTGGGTTTTTCTCCCCCCAACGTGGGTCACTTTTGCACGATATCGCTTCTTGTAACCGCCTGTCGGTAACGGCCCTGCGCCCGTCCCCCTCGGGCCGGCCCCTGGCTCACCTTGGGGTTGGTTCGCTGCTGCAGCCTCCTCTCCTCCCTCTCTCTCTGCAGCCGCTCGAACTCGTCCCTGATTTCGGCTGGCGTTCTCCTCCTTTCCACGACCTGCGGGCGGAGTCGAGAGGGAACCACAGGTCAGGACCAGGCAGGGAGGGAACATTCGCAGAGAGCGGGCCTTGTTGACTTGGTATGTAGATGGCGCCCAGGGGCCCGCCTTTCCTTCTCCCCGGGGACTCAGATGTCAAAGAAACCAGGATGAGTGTCTACACAGATGCCGGGCTCCAGGCCCTGGTGAGGCAGGTTCACCGGCGCAGCCACTCAGCTGAGCCCTGGTCATTCCCAAGGTCATGGTCTCCGGAGAGACTTAAGCAGTATTTCCTTCTTTAGTGATTTTCTTCTGAGGCTGCAGGAATCTTATAAAGAAAACATTGCTGTAAGTCTCACAGTTTAAATTTCCTAATGAGTCCCAGATAAGAAGTGTTACACATCAAAATGAAAGCAAAGCTGTGCACAAAGGCACCGTCACCTCCCAATGCCCCTCCATGTGCTGGCCATCTCTGGAGATGCCCTTTGAGCTTCTTGGACCGAGGGATCATAAGCCACCAGGTCTCGGTGTTTTTCCAGTCGTGGGACTCTTCCCCCATAATACGATATGAACCTTAGAATGTGTGTTATCAGTTACACTTTAGTCTAATAATACACAGGTACCAAACAGCAAACCATGTTAACACTTGGGGAAGCACACGGATGTCAGATCCATGAGAAAATAAGGCACCTCATCTTGGCCTTCCTTAGTTCATCACAAAAGAAAGACAAAGTTGTTAAGATTTCAACGAGGCAAGGAAAGGCCACCGTGGACCGCAGGTGCCACATCTGTGAAAGAGGAAACTGTACCACGTGATTTCCTAGGGCCCCAAATGCTATGGCCTGCGAGAAACACAGAGAGCAGGAGCAGAACGGACAGGACTGAAGTCCTCGGGTGAATGACGGGGAAAGAGACCAAACCGCATATTCCCCGTGTCAGCGGGGGAAACACGGGGCGTCCTGAGGCTGCTCAAAAAACACCTAAAAAAGGTAGATGATGTGAGAAAAAGCTACCTTGGAACTCATGAGTTTAAAAAATTATTTAAAAAAAGACATTTTTATAGTTAAAAAACAAAAACAAAAAAAAACCAGTACAGTACAGAAGGATACAATATAAGTACGATTTTCCTCATACGCCATCCTCTCTTCCCACAGGCTAGCAATTAATTTTTAATGTATTTTCTAAAAATCTTCTGTGCATGTGTGTGTATATTCACGTGTATATATTTTACATAAATGGGTTCACATTATAGGTTTTGTGCAACTCGGCTTTATTATTCAGTAGTATCGAAAAATAAGTACAAAAACTGGCCTATCCAAAAACACTTTTGAGAAATCTGTTCATTACAGCTTCAGGAAGTACACAGAAAATTATAATGAAAACAATATTTTCTCCTCTAATAACCGAATATAAATCACTAATCACTAAAAAGGGGAAGGTGGTTCTCCTAAAGGAAGTTCTGAAATAAACACTGTTAAGAGCATCCAAGAACAAAATGAAAGTCATAAATGGCATGACAGAGACTGCTCTGTGACCTCTAAAAATCCACACGTGCTTACACTGAACTGAGCTGGCAAGCCGACTCTGCTAGTTCCTAAAAACAGTGACACGCGCTCCCATTATGGCCCTTTCCCTGCCCCAAGGTCGCCCTATCTTGGACAAAAAATGAGGGGCCGCTTTTTAAAGTTTACACTGTCTTTTCAATCTCCCCTCAGCTTTTCCCTTCAAAAGAAAGTAAAATAAAAGAGCTTTAAGAAATGTAGATAATCAACTATTCCATTTTACCTCGAAGAGCAAGGAAAAATGATTTAAATAGTTTATTTCTATTTTATTATTTTTTTTCAGGCGAGGCAACCTTTGGTTGACCTCACAGACTGCAAGGACCTTGTCAGCTTACAATCCCTTATTTTTTATTTTTTACATCTGCAGCACCTGGTTTTCCTAGTGGTCTCCCATCCAAATACTGACCAGGCCCGACCCTGCTTAGCTTCCGAGATCAGACGAGATCGGGCTTGTTCAGGGTGGCGTGGCCGTAGATTTAAATAGTTTAAAAAATTCTTTGTGACTCTTAAAGCCTAATACGGTGGACCTGAGATTTATTTACTCGACTTACTCGAACCCCTGTCCAAGGAGACCTAAGTGACTCATTACTGAGGACAGAGGGTCTGGGTGGGAAGTGCTTCCTCCACAGGGCCCAGTCATCAGGCTGTCCCATCTGGATGAGAGATTTAGTACCGAATATTCTATCCGGCATGATGCTAGTGTTAAGAATATAGATTGAACAAAAAGTTTGATTGATTAGCTGTAACTTTAGCTTGTGACATATACTCCATGAATATGGCCCTATACTGATTTTTTTTTTTTTTAAATAAAAGATTTGTAAGAGTCCAGGAATTAAGAGGCTGAAAAGCTCCAGACCCCACAGAGGCCAGGGCAGAACGGGGTTTGTTTTCGGGAATTCTAGCTGTCTGACCTTTGCCGACTGAATTAACAGCTGAGAATTACTGTCTCTTTGCCACTCCCTGTGACAAGCTGAAGAGGCAAATATTGCCCAGGTGCTAAGTCGCTCCATTTCTAGTCGTATTTTACCTAAGTTCTGCAAACAGCTGGTGCATAATCAGAGCTAACTGCAAAGCCAGAGTGGCTGGCCTCCCTGGAGAAGGAGGAATTGCCAGCCCCCCCGCCCCCCCGAAGCTCCCACGGGCCCGCCCGGACCCATTTACACCCTTCTTCACCCAGAGCACGTGATGGCGGGGAGTGGCACAGCCAGCGGCAAGTCCCTTTTTCCACCCCAGTAACATTAGATTTAAGCGTCTAGGAACACGGCACCCTATGCTGCGTCACTTGGTAAATACTAGACGTCGTCAATGTTTTTCATCAACAGCGTATCATACACAGCCCATGAATCTACATACCTGCACTGTCCACCTTGCTCATTCTCACTTGTCCCTGTGTCCGCCAGGAAGACTGACTTACTGTGTGGAAGAGGGGGACAGAGATCTCTGGAAGTGAGGTGGCACGGTGGACAGTGCAGGCATGCAGCGGACATTACCTGTGACCTCCTGGGCGACCTCAGGTAAGTCACTTCACCTCTCCAAGCTTCGGTTCCCTGCTCTGAATGAGGAGCTTATACTACGTGATGCCTGAGGTGTCGTCTAGTTTAAAAAATTCTGATTCTAGCTAGTCAACAGTTATTTCGGGATAATTTTAGAAAATTGTTTAGAACTTGAGGACAATTGCAGAGATAGTACAGAAAGTTCTTGCATGGCCTTCGCCTAGCTTCCCGTTACCTCGCATAACCTCGAAACACCTGTCAAACGGAAGAAACCAGTGTTAATTGGTAGATCGCTATTAACTAAACCTGGACTTTCCAGATTTCACTACTTTTTCCGCTAACACCCCTTTTATCTTCCGGGGTGCGATCCGGGTCCGGAACTGCATTTGGTCGTCACATCTCGGTCTCCTCCGATCCGCGAGCTTGTCGAAGGCTTTCTCTCCATGACCTTGAGCACATCATAGCTCTGAATGCAGGCTGACTTTCTTAGACACTGCGACACTGAGTCGCAGGGAAAAATGACATGTGGAGCATGTAAGGGGCCACGGACAACTAAACGGCGGGCGATCTGGGCCGGGGGGCGTCTCCAGCTGTGACCTACATCCGGGAGCGCTCTCGGGGTCACCTGGTTTCCAGCTGCTACCAGATTCAACACTGTCAAAGCCGGCCCAGCTCAAAGCTGGATTTCCGCCACTTGGAAGGGGAGACCAATTTCATTTCCATTGCGGGGCTCTGCACAGATACTGCTACCCAACTTTAGGGACTAAAACGGCTGGTTTGACAGGCTGGGAATGGCTGCATGTCACTCCCCTGGAATCCTGCCACAGACTGGCAGCTGACTGAAGGTTAAGAAAACAAAACAGAACAAAACTGAAAACTTACCTAATGGCTGAAAAGGGGCCAATATTTCAGGCAATCTACAAAAGCTCCGCTCCATCTCCGGCGTCCACCCACGGTGGGGTGACCCCGCTGCGGGGGCGGGGGGTGACTATGTCCCGGAGCGCTTGGCACCTCGGGGTTAAAGGCGTCTCAGCCGCTAGGGGTGTTTAACAGCATCCTCCATTCTGACTGCCCCACACACGTGGACTGAGGGGTGTGTGGTAACAGGTGGGGGCTGGGAGAGAAGCGGGAGCCCCCTCACGGAATGAGGATGCCAGCTTCATAAACGCGCACGTGTACCCTGAGACCCCCCTTCACAGCGTGCCCGTGGGCGCAATTCTCTTGTCCTACGCTAGGCCCCAATACCCCTCTGGGGATATATCTGGGGAGGTGCCCTCGTGGAGTCTTCTTCGAAGGCATTTTTTAAAAAGAATTATTTTATTATTAGTTTCGAGTATACAGCACATTGGTTAGACACTTCTATAGTTTACGAAATGATCCCCGATTGCTCTTTCTCCCCGCTGACTCCCCACCTAGCCGTTACGTTACTGCTGACTGCGTTCCCTATGCCGTGCTCCCCATCCCCGTGACCACCTATCCACTAACTTGTACTCTAACCCTTCACCTCTTTCTCCCAGCCCTCTACCCCCTCTCTGCTGGCCATCACCAGATAGTACTCTATGTCGGCGAGTCCGTTTTCGATTAGTTTGTTCTTTTTGCTTCTTAGATTCCGCGTAAGTGAAATCATACAGTATTTGTCTTTCTCTGTCCGACTCACTGCACTCAGCATGGTGACCTCCAGGTCCCCGTGCTGTTGTGGACAGCGGGATTTGCCTTCCGTGAAGGCTCAGCATCAACGCAAAGGTAGCTAATGCTGATCGTCGAGAACCTGTTTCCCTTAGTTCACTAAAAATGTGATTATAAACACTTATCTAGTCACCTTCTGCGATGGCGTACACAGTTTCATAATCACTGCTGTGTGCGTTGCTTTGCTTAGTTTCTGATGGAGGGACACTCTGGTCTGACGATAGGAGACCATGCAGTATTTTGCCAGGAAGACGTCACCCCGCTGGAATTGGGATAATGCTGCTAGGAATTAAACACCTAGACCCAGGAGTGGGGACATGTGAGACAGGCCTACAGCTTTTCAGTGGCCCTGACTGCGGCCGTGAAAAACTGTAACCAACCCATGCCTTAAAAAAAAAAAAAAAAAAAAAAGCACTTTAAAGTGGTGTATATGATGTGAGCAGAAATTCAGTATATACAAGATTTTTTTTTTTTGGATGAAAAAACTAAACTATTAGACTTCACGTTTAGCTGCAATGAACTAATTTGACATGAAGCCATTTCCACTGAGCCAAAGGCCAGAAACCAAATGCCCACTGGAGCCAGGCGGGACACGTGGATGAGTGAAGGGCCAGATGTAACACGGCAGTGAGTGGTGGGGGCTGGGACGGGCTGGATGGCACAGTCCAGGCTTAAGGACAGAGGTGCCTCAGATTTCGCTGATGCCTCACAGGAGGATCAGATACGGCGTTACCAGATCTGATTTTTTAAGAGAAGACAGAAGGCTGGATTTTTATGCAAAACTCCCAAGATTTAAATGTTAGTAACTAATATTCATCGTGTGGGCAACTAAAACATGGGTATAGGCTGAACACGGCCCACAAGCCCCCAATATTAAGCAGTAACGGAAAGGACAATAGAACTATCTCACTTATATTTCTATCTGAAGGCCTTCAGAAGGTTTTATATGAAGATCAGAAAAAACAGGTGTACGGGTTCGAGATGAAATGCCAAAGGAACTTCAAGGGAAACCTTACGTGATGATGACAATAACTCAAGGCATGTCGATTTAATGTTAACAGCCAAGCAAAATTTCTCAGGCACCAGAACCAAGTTCCTTTCACGAAATTCAGTAACGACATCTAGAGCAATTTGGACTTTTACAATTTATCTTCCTCTTCATTTTCCAGATAGTAACATGTAAGTACAAGGGAGTCAAATGACTTGCCCAAGGCTCTAAGATGAGTCGGTGGCAGACCATGAGAAAACGGAACCTTCTGAATTCTAGTGAATGTTCTTGCCCAGCATGGCTGCCCAGGGTGACCTATTCCACGGATACCTGCTATGTACTATTTTGTTTTACTCGCCCTAGTTGGCAACATTCTAATATTATAGTACATGGGTCATTACAGACACTTTAATCCATGAGGTCTCGACTTTCCTCTGCTTCCGTTTTGTTCACATGCACGACACTTCACCAGCAGAAACGCTTCCGAAGCGCGGTCACTTGTGACTTGCAGTGGAGAGAGAGGCGCAGCGGCGTGGGGCGTGAAGGATGTGTCTGCATAGGCAGAACTGCTCCTTGCAGAGACTGTCTCCGTCCGCCCCCCGCCGGCCCGCTCCCTGCCCCGGTTAAAAGTTACTGGGCTGCTCTGAGATCCCTCCTACTTTTCACCTAACAGGTTAGGAAATGGAGGACACGCTGACGACTGACTTGCCCAAGCCCAGAACTCGGTCTCTGTAACCAAAATGCAAAGCAAGGAGGGAAATCTAACGTCTTCGAATCGTCTCAAAGATGTCATCGCAGGCCAGGGGACTGGGGTGGCTATTTTGTCGTTGTCTGATGACCGGATGCAAGGTTTCTCTTACCTCCCATCCTTCCATTTCCAGGCCTCTCTTCCCATAGATGTCATAGATGGCCCTGGTCTGGGGGTCACTGAGCACTGCAAATGAAAAAGCAGACATGTTCACCAATCTTCGGTCCTGCCGCCGCCGCCGCCATCAGGCGAGTCCTCTCTCCTTGCCCCCGCTACAACCAGGGCCTTCCTAGAGAACTTTTCGCTCCCCGTGCATCTTTCTTCCTAATGCTTTTCAGATCCAAGGGAGGCCGTGTTTAAATGTGGCTACAAATGAGAAATGCCAGATTTTTGGGCCCAGGCCACTCCTAATCGTGAGGTGTGCCTGGTAGGAAGCTGCACTGACCCTGTCGCTACAGGACAGGGGTAGTTAAAGGGTTGAGTAAGTTTCCACCGCAGTCTATAAAATACTTTGGCTTGAAAGAGTTAATTCCCGTTTCTAAAGAAGCTTAATGTAAAACTAGCGACAGGCTCTGACACTAGAAAAGTCTGATTTACTGCTTATGTGTAGGGTTTCACTAGCTCCTGAGATAGTCTAGTTTTGTGCGCCTCTCCTCTTTATGTGGAAATCATTTTAAAACACACAAACACTTGTCACTACGGTGCTGGCCACATCACCTAACTAACATACCTCCGAAAAGGATTTTTTAGTCAGGCTGGGAGCTCGTCAAATTTAAATGTCAGTAGAGGGAAGAGTCATTATCTTCCTCCTCTGCTCTGCCAACCTCTGTTCAAGACCTTTGAATCTTCTCTCCCCTGAGACTTCCTATATATTTTTAGGCCTAATTAACAAACGATGTAAATGATTCTATCCATATTCAGATCTAACGAGGAAGAAAGAAATGCTGACCCCTGGAAAACGCAGGCGTCCAACTTCTTGTGTTAATCTCCAGGATTTAATAAGGAACATTTATTCACGATTTTACTTGAGCTCCCTTTAGGCTCAAGTAAACACCGGGCAGGCCTGCTGCGACAGCATTTTCACGAGCATGGTAGGTTTTCCTGTTAACTCTCCCCCAGATCTCCAAAACGATCGCGAGCAGTTATGCAGGTAACTCAGACGACAGGATACTATAAATGGAACAGGCTTTGGGTTGGGACCACCATGAGTGGTGTGAATAGAGTTAAATGTGGTAAAGACGCAAAGTCGACTGGGCACACACGCCATAAGCCACGGCCCAAGTTTTACTGGTCATTAAAATCTAACTTTTTGGTAAAAGTGTAAAGTGAAATATAGCATATGCTTTTATGCCTACAACAAGAAGTCTTTATTTTGTAAAGAAACACATTATCTAATTTTTGGCCTGTCTAAGGACTGAATTGCCAAATAGCTCTGAAATAACTTATTTTACTTGGCATACATCTTAAGAGTGATTTAATATTTTTAGAATTTTTATTTTTAAAATTGTGGTAAAATATACGTAACATAAGACTGATCATTTTAACCATTTTTAAGCGTACAATTTGGTGGCATCAGGCGCATTCACAATATTGCATGTCTATCATTTTTCTTCATCTCAAACAGTAAACTAGTTATTAATGACTTAATCAATGTTTTATAAACAAATAGATCACAAAATACATAAAATGTAATTATAAAAGTCTAAATGACCTGATTCTATTTCCTACTAGCTTTCTTAACATCATTTCCTTTCTTTTGTGAGAACCTTTCCTTAACTGAACGCTACTGAGCCAATAAAAGTCACTTTCAGATGAGAAAAGGTCCTCGTATCTTCTCACAAAAAAGAAAAGAAAGACAGCTCGCCCGTGACGACCAGCCCGTAGCCTCTCAGAGCTCCCGCTGGAAGAGCACTGGCTGACAGTTTAAAACCCGAATTTCACTCGGCTCTTGCTCTGTGCTTCTCCAACTCTCGTTTTCTACTTACTAGACACGTATTGATTTCTAAAGCAAGATACTCCCCTTTCAAAGGCCCCAGTCCGTGCAAAGCGCTAAACTAACCACCTCTTTCCCACACCTCTGAGGACTGTCTTTTTGTATCCTCTACAAATCAAGTCTCTTAACAATTGAGTGTGTGCTACCGGGCACTGGGCCTCCACTGACCTTCATAAGCCTGATGAACGAGGTTAAACAGCCGCTCCGCCTGCGATTTGAGCTCTGGGTCTCTGTGCTTGTCGGGGTGGTAGAGCATACACAGCCTGCGGTAGGCGGCTTTCAGCTCCTCGGAAGAGGCCTGTAGAAAGAAAAACCCAATCAGACAGCAGTCAGTGCCACTTCGGTGTTATCGTTATCAGCATCGGCGCCGAAAAGGGAGCCTGTCGGCCACCTTCCGACGTGTGTGCTGTCTACATTCAAGATGTGATGAAGTTACGCTTATTACTTCGACAAGCCCCCTTTTCCACAGCTAATAAAGCAATCGGCTATGGACATGAACAGCGATTGGGTTTTGCTAGGAAATGCTGCTGTTAGACGGTATGAAGCTTGTGGTTCTACGGGGCCTGAGCTGAAACGGAAAACGTCAGAGACCCGCCGACTCGTTGAGCTACATTATGTGAAGTGAATCACGCCAAGGTGCTCTCCACACAAAGAAAGAGCTATATGTCGTTAGATGGAAATGCCATGCACTTAATCAGATTTTCTGTCAAAGGAAACGCAATGTTCATCCTTAATAATCAAAGATAAATAAGTAAAATTGTAAAACGAACACACGCCTCTAGTTCAACCTCTAATTCTGAAAGACAGCTCATGAAAAAGACAAAACTGCTTCACCATACTATAGTTAAAACAAAAGCCCCCCAAACCCCCAAAAGGCCCTTACCCCACACATACAACCCTCCAATCCTCCTAAGTAGTCACTTTGAGGGAAAAAATGTACCGTACTAAGAGCACAGAGCACAATGACAGAAAGTACAATAGATTGCATGTTTTAGCCGGATGGGAGGAAGGGCTGATGATAAAAGTCCGTGTCTACTCTGTCTGCCTCACAGCCACCAGGAAGTTCTCAGACAGACTTCCTCAGAGGCCAGGGACACTGCCGTCTCCTGGCGGGCCCTTCAGGTCTGTTTGTGGGAAGAATATATGTTTTTTTTCTCAGTCTCGGGGACCATTTTGGTCTGACAGAGGTGATGCTGAATGCACAGGTTTATCCAGATGACTTGCCAAGTAAAAAACATTTTATTTTGGGAGGCAACCCCACCATTTCGGTAACAGAAGCACATTTCTGGGTCACTGACGACATGCCACTGGGGCCCGAAAACCCAGCCGCCTGGGCAGAGGGGCGGGAGCAGGTACCCGGTGAGGGTGCCAAAGACGGATGGTACCCTGGGGTCAGGCCCCGGGCCACAGAGCCACAGGGGAGCGGTCAGAGTGACACGGTCAGTCACGGGACCGAGGTTATTAGGGAAAACAAACTATATTTTTCTATAATTTCCAAAAGTTTTCAATATCTTCCAATTTCAGGACTAATGAGTTTTTTCGTCATTGAAAAAAGGCAAAACTTTACTTTGTAATATTTTTTGGCATGTAAATTAAATATTTTCGATTGGAAAACATTTAAAATAAGTCATTCGGATGTGAGAAAACCAGGAAATTTGTGCGGGTTTACCAGAGGTTTACGACAATGAATTCCGAAGAATAACAAGAAAAAGACAATAAATGTGACCAAAAGACAAGCGGAGGGCACGCGACATGTCAGTTGCAGGTGCCCGAGAGGAGGCCCGGGTGCCTCTCAGACCGGCTTCCTCGTCTGAGGAGTGGATGGCTGGGTGGCTGACCTAAGAGCAATATTAACTTCACGTGATTGTTATTCAGAAAAGAGCCAGCTGGACCCGAGCCACTCGGCGTGACCAGACGTTTGTTCACAGAGTCGCGTCTGCACACACCGCTGTTTCCATCAGCTGCGTCCTGACAGGTCCCACCAACCACTTCCCTGGGAAAGGGTCGAGGCAGGCGTCTGCTCCGTGCCCGCCGATCTCTCCGTCACCGTCTCTTCGGTGCAGTCTCCGGGGATCACAGCACTGGCCACTCGTAGGTGGCCGCCTCCCTCCTTCCCCTCCAGCTGCCGCCTGAGCAATTCACTCTGCTAAGACACCGACTTTCAAGTTCAGTGGGTAAGAAGGCAGGTGCCGGTGTCAAATGGCCTGTGCTGGGAGACCAGGGCTGGTGGCAGATGAGCTTTCTCATCTGCGAAAGGGGACAACGGCCAACTGTCAGGGACGGTGTGAGGATGAAACGGGACAGCGATTGCAAAGGGCTTCGCGCAGCGCCCCACGCTCAGCAAAACCGTCCGAACTGCAGCTCTCTTAAACCTTTCGCTTTCTCACCTCGAACCCGTGGACGACAGCAGCCCTTGTTACCGTGAGGGGTAAACGAGATAACTCAGGGACACGCGCTTGGCAAGGCCTCGCGCACGGCGGGAATTCAGTCACGTCAGCCGCCATTCTCATCGTGATGCCATGTCGCTCTCCGCCCCCCGGTGGCGGGCGCGGCCCCGGGATGCCGACGGCAGGGCCACTCGGCGGCACTCGCCGAGCCGCGTGCCTCTGTGCACGCTGTTCCGCTCGTGACTCCCAACACACAAGGCTCCCGGAAGAGCCGGGCCTCGGCAGTTCCCTTTTCTTGCCCTGGTTTCTTTCCCTGCCAGTGTCCATTACGCATTTCTTGCCACACTTGCCAATATGTCACCTGCACCAAACCCCACTGTTTTAATCAAACAGGTGATAGTTAACTAATGGGAAATAAAATACATCTTCTCCAGGTAGATGTAGTTACACGATGATGTTCAAGGGGCTGTTCTTTCCTGCAGAGCTGTTCCAAGTTATTTTCTTTCTGCAAACTTTAATGGTCCTTTCCAGAACCTCAAAGAAGTTACGGGCGCAGGGTTAGACCGATCTTGATGGACCTGGGTCAGACTCCTTCCTGGCTGTTAAAATTAAACGAGATGACGAGGGAGTAGGGTATCTGGTTTCTTTAATCACAGTAATAAATGGCTTAATGTGCTATTGATTAAGTACTAGAAATGAGAAGTTTCATTTTTAATAAATACCTTGTTCAATAAAAGGTTAGATTGGGTCTTTCATCATAACTGGATAGATAAGGTCACTGGTTCAATACTTCCTAGATGATAAACTCATTCATTATCATAAAAATACTGGTATTTCAAAATATGTGATGTTAAAAATGATACCTAAAAGCTACATATGAATTTCTAAAATTCTGTAAGATTAAGAGATGCACTGTGCTTTAAGTCTGAAAAGGTTCATCTCAATCATCTGGTTATAATTTCAATAAAAATATAAATTCAACCCTGATAGATCATAAATTCATAGTGAAAAGGTCTTCTGTGGCCTGACCGCAGAGTTTAGTGGTCTGTTAACATTGTTGGATTAGATGCTACACAACATAGAAAATGAAATTCCCATAATAAGGCATGAAAAAGAAATAAAATGCATAGACTGGAAAGTAAAACTGTATTTACAGATGTCATCTATGTAGAAAATCATAAAGATTCTACAAAAAAGCTACTAAGTGATTTTTATCAAGCTTATGGGGTATAAGGTCAATATGCAAACATCAATTTACTTCTACAAACTAAAAACTGAAATTTAAAAAGACAACACCTTTAGCGTATCATCAATAAACACAAACTACCTAGGGATAAATTTAACACGTATGTGCGAAAATCGTATACCGCAGACTATAATACGCTGCTGACGGAAATGAAAGCATGGAGCGATGAACCATCTCTGTGCATCAGAAGATTCAATACGACTAAGACGTCAAATTTTCCCGAAGTGATCTACAGATTCAATGCTATCCATCAAAATCCCAGCAGGCTTTTATTGGGTAGAAATTAACAAGCCGATTTTAAAATTTATATGAAGAAACAAAGGCTATGGAACAAAAAGAAATTTTACTTTCCCAGTTATTAAACTAGCCAAATAACTGGAAAAGAACTGGAAGATTCAGTACTGGATTTTAAGACTGACATGGCTACAGCAACCAGGACAGCGTGGTACTTGTGGGAGAAGAGATAGATATACAAATCAATGGACCACGAGCAAGGCCATGAACAGACCCCTTCCTGGATGGTCAGTGGATTTGTGACAAAGGTGTCGAGGAAGTTCAATGAGGAAAAGATGGTCTTTTTCAATAAATGATGTTATAGGTGAACAACCATATACAGAAAAATAAAATTTGACCCTTATCTTGCATCATATCCAAGGGAGAAACGAAGACTTTCCCAGATAAACACGAGCTAAGGGAGCGCCCGGCCAGAAATGCCCAAGGGGTTGAAACGAAGGGGCACGGGGTTGTACACTGGTCCCCCCTTATCTGCGGTTTTGCGATCAGCGGTTTCCGTTACCTGCGGCCAACCGCGGCATGAAAATATTAAATGAAGAATTCCAGAAATAAACAGCTCATAAGGTATAAGTCGTGCCGCTCTGGGCAGTGTCACGGGGTCTTGAGCCGTCCCACTCTGTCCCACTCAGGATGTGAGTCGCCCCTTTGTCTGGTGCCTCCACGCCGTCTACACTCCCTGCCTATTAGTCCATCAGCAGATACCCTGGGGATCAGATCGACCGTCGTGGCATCACAGAACTGTGCCCAACAAACCCTCATTTTACTTAATGATGTCCCCAAAGTGCAAGAGCAATGGTGTTGGCAATTCGAATATGCCGGAGAGAAGCCATGAAGCGCTACCTTTAAATTTCAAGGTTAACGGTCTCGACCTAATAAAGAAAAATCCTGTGCTGAGGTTGCTAAGATCTACAGTAAGGATGAATCTTCTGTGAACTTTTGAAGAAGAAAGAAAGAAATGTATACTAACTTTGCTGTCGTACCTCAGACTGCAAAGCTACAGCCACACTGCATGAGAAGCGCTTAGTTAAGATGGAAAAGGCATTAAATCAGTGAGTGGAAGACACGGACAGAAACCGTGTTCCAACTGACGGCAGCACGTTGCGTCAGAAAACACTGAGCGTCTGCGAGGACTTCAGCAAGGGATCCCTTGAAACGAGGGACATCAGGCCATTTACTGCAAGTCAGGGAAGGTTACACAGGTGCAGAACAGGTCTGGACTGAGAAATATAAAAATCACTGTGGAGAGGGAGAGACGCCACGTTCGTGTAACTTTCATGCGGTATATTGTTAGAATTGTTCTATTTATTATTAGTTATTGTTGTAAATTTCCTCCTGTGCCTAATTTATAAATTAAACTCGATCATAGGTACGAATGTATAGGAGAAAACAAAGCATAGACAGGGTTCGGTGCTATCTGTGGCTTCGGGCATCCACTGAGGGTCTTGGCGCGTATCCCCCGTGGATAAGGGGGGGACTGCTGTCTCTCAAAGTTGAATGAAGAAATAAAAATCTCAGTAAAGGTAAATACATGGGCAATCACGAAAGCTAGTATTTCTGTAAAAATGGTTTGTAACTCCGCTTTCTGTTTTCTACAGAATTTATGAGACTGATACACTTAAAATATTAGTCGAAAAGCTAGTCCTGTTGTAACTTTGGCCTGTAACTTCACATTTTGTTTTTTTATATAATTTAATAAGACACTAATGCATATAAAAAACAATTATTAATATATTGTTTGGACCCCCAGTGCATAAAGACGTAATTCTATGACACCAACAACTGAAAGGCAGGATGGAGCTGTAAAGAGAGGTTTTGTACATTACTAAAGTTAAGCTGGTATAAATTCAAATTAGAGTGTTAAAACTTTAGGACATTAAATGTAATGTAATATGTTAAATATAACTACAAAGAAAATAGTGATAAAAGGAAATGAGAAGGGAAAACGTTTCAGGACAAAAAAAATCGGCTCAATGTCAAGGGCGGTAATGTGGGAAACGGGGGACAGACGCTATCGGGTACGTAGAAGACAAAACGGCAAAGTGGCAGAACAAGGCCCTCTTATCAGTAGTCACTGTGAAGGTCACTGGAGTAGCATCTCTGTCGAAAGGCTGACACTGGCAGGTGGATCAGGGAAACATCGCCGACTGTGAGCAGTCTATAAGAGACACGCTTCAGATTCAAAGACACAGAGAGGTTAAAAGTGAAAGGATGAAAATGGACATTGCGAACAGTAATCAATAACGGGGGTGGCTGTACTAATATCAGATAAATAGACAGTAAATCAAAGAAGGTTACAGGACACAAAGGACATGATAGATTAATAAAAGGTTCAGTACAGCAAAGATATAACAGTCATAAAAATTTACGTACCTAATGACAGACCATCAAAAATACAAAGCAAAAATGCACAGAACTGAAAGGAGAAAGTTTCATGGTGATAGAGACTCCGATATCCCAACCTGGATGGACGGAACCAGACAGAAGATAAGAAAGGAAACAGAGGACCTGAAAACACTTTAAACCAACTAGATCTGACAGACACAGACACTCTACCCAGCAACAGCAGACACGCCATCTGCCCAGTGCACTTGGGACATCCTCTAGGACAGACCATATGCGAAGCCACAAGTGAGGTCTCAACAGGTTTAGAAGTATAGATGTCCTACAAAATATATTCTCCAACAACGGTGGAATGAAGTTACTTAGAAATCAGCGACAGGAAGAAAACTGGAAAACTCTCAAATTTGTGGAAATTAAACAACACATGCTTAAATAACCAATGGATCAAAGAAGAAATCACAAGGAAAATTAGGAAATACTCAAGAGATAAATGAAAATAAATGAAGCAGACCGAAATTTATGGAATGCAGCGAAAGCGGTGCTGAGGAATTTACAGCTCTAAATGTTTCGAGTAAAAAAACAAGAAAGATCTCAAATCAACAACCTTATTTTACGAGTAAAGGAACTAGAAACAAAGGAACAAACTACACTCAAAGCCAGCAGAAGGAAATAATAAAGATTAGAGCAGAGATAGATGAAATCAAGACACGGAAGATGGAGGAAATTGATGAAACCAAATGTTGGTCCTTCAGGAAGATCGACTCAGAACCTTAGCTAGATTGACTAAGGGCAGAAAGAGAGATTTAATTCACTAAACTCAGAAATGAAAGTGGGGCTATTACTGCTGATTCCATAGGAACAATAAGGATTACATAAAGTTTATAAATAGGACTATTAGACTTGTAACCAAAAACAGCATTCACCCACTCCTCAGATGCAAGTACTTGCAACTCTTTTAGCATTTTTTCCTCATTTATATTTCTGAATATGCTTATACAGCCGGCCCCCCATCTCCGCAGGTTTACCATCTACAGATTCGACCAACCGTGAATCAAAAACATGTGACTGTGTAGATACGGTCCAAAGCTGAATCCAACAGTACACTATGATCGCATTTCTTCTCCTGAGCAACTTTTGATTTTTCCTGGAGGGAAGAGCTGCCTCATTCTTGCCATCTGCTTTAGTTTTCCTACGTATCTAACACAGGTTCTTCTCCAACTCCGCGTAGTAAACACCTCTCAAACGCAGAGAGTTCATCAATCCCGCGTTTCCCCCCTAAGAGGCGTTCCTCCCACAGCTCTCTGTTCGGGATTGATGTTAGGCTAGACTAGACGCTAAACACACTTCACTGGGCCATTTCCTGTCACCATCTTCCAGGGCGGGTAACTCCTGGGTCAGTCCCCTCCGGTCTGTATCGTACGCCTTTCTCTTTCTTGCTTTTCTTCATTTTGGTGGACCTCAACCCCTAGTAGTTTTCTTTACAAGGACTGGTTGGGAGGTAACAGGTTTTAGACTTTGCATCTCTCAAAATGTTCTTATATGCTACCTTTGTACTTGATAACTAGCTGTTGCGTGTAGAATGCTAGCTCAGAAGTATTTTTCCCTGAGGATTTTTAACTGCTCCACTGTCTTCTAGCTCACAGGACTGCTGGGGAGACAGCTACGGTCCCTCTGGAAACTTTTAGGGCTCTTTAACCTATGACTTCCCTTAATTCCAGTCCCTCCCCCGCCCATCCGTGGAGCTGGTTACTTGATTGGCCCTTTTAATACAGTCTCTCATCATTTAATTCTGAGAAGTTTTCTCATATTGTTTAATAATGTCCCCTTCGTTTTACTTTATTTAATGTCTAAGAGTTGATCTTCTAATTCTAAAATTTTACTTTTGTGCATATTTCCTTTCTACCTTCCACCCCTTCTATATAACTTTTTTTTTGTTATCTCATTTTTTTAATGTCTAGCTCTTTCTGTGGGTTTCTCCTTAAAGAATCACCTTACTCTTACACCTTACACGTAATACCACCCCTCTGAGGGCCGTCTGGTTTTCGAGCTCCCTGCCAGCTGCCCTTTGCTGTCTGCACCACCTCGGAATTTCTCGTTGGCACCTTCTCTCACACCCGATGTTCTCTGGTGGCAATCGATGGATACCAACAGTGAGACACCACGAAGCTGTTTGGAAGCTCTGTATGTGTGAACGGCCCTGTCACCCGATGAGCGATGAGCGTCTCTGGGAAATGCCTGCGAGGGGACCTGGAAGTTTCCTGTGGCAGTCCTTTCTCCCTGTCGGGTGAGTTCCTTCAAGAAAGCGCTCAGAGAACAAGGAAGAGGAAGGCGGAAGGCGGAGTCCCTTCCTGCGGGGTGTGGACACTCACGTTCGTTCTCCCTGCTTCGGATGGGGTGCCACCCCTGCCCTCTCCCGTGTCTCTGTCTGGGCTCCAAAGACTCTGGTTCTCCCAGGGAATAAACCTGTCTCCCAGATGGGCAGGCTAGCGCATCTCATCTCGCCAGCACTGAGGACTGTCTTTAAAAAGGCAAAAAGCCTTTGTAGACGAAGAGAGTCTGGCAGACAAAAAGAGTACCCTGTTTTAAACTGCACTTGTCTACTAGGGAGGGTGAACATTCTTCCATATATAATGTGCATTTTACGTTTCTTCTTTTATGAAATAACCTATTTGTTTCCTGTATTGTTTTCCTATTAGGGTATTCATCTTTAAAAAAAAATTTCCAAGGATTCTTTTAATATATTAGAAATATGAATCTTTTATCAAATAAACATATTGTACATTCCTTTTGAGTCTTTTGTGTTTATGATTTTTAAAAGATTTTAGTTTTCCTTTAACAAACACAGAAGTTACTCATTTTTACAAAATCAAAGCTATCAGTTGTGTCTTTTCTGATTTCTGCTGTGGCATCACCATGCCTAGAAAAGTCTCCTAACTCTAATTTCATCATTTGCTTCCTTTAAATAATCATGCAATTGACGAAGTCGCTCCGTTTTCACGAATTTCAATTCTAGTGAAGGGGCCGTCTCCGCAGGGAGTGTGACGGCGCGCACTCTGACTGCGTACTGCCCCTCGGCTGTTATTTCTCAAGCTGCACCGTGTAGGGACCATCAGCGTCTGAACCCCGGGGGGCCCCCTGGGACTTCCGGGGCCCTTTTAGGGGGTCCACAGGTTAAAACGAAGCTGTTTTTTTCCTTTTCCTCATTTTCTCATGACAGTGGGATTTTCTTGAGACCACATGATATGTGGTGACATCACTGTTCTGATGGTTAATGAAATGCATACCTGTGTATTCTTATGTTTTCTAGAAATTTCCAAGGTGTGTTTTTAGGGTAGAAACATGAGGTTCTCAGCTCTTTTACTGTGTACTCACTAGCTCTTTCATCTTATCTGCTATGATATCTGTATATAACATATACCTATACACGTAGCTTATTTTTCGATAGCCATTTGAAACCCTTAAGTCTTCTTTGAAATACAAGTTTACTTTGTGTCTTGTTTTACGACATTTTACCAATTATCTAATTTTAATTTATGATGAAAGATTAGTAGCTATAACCCATGGAAACAAAGCTCTTTGCGGCCCTCGATAGTTTGAGAACATAAAGGGGTCTTGACATCAGAAAGTTGAGAACAGCTGGAGTTGGTGGAGCTGTGGGAATGAGCAGCGGGCACACGCCAGAGGTTTGTGCCTCTCACTTCACACGTCTGTCTCAGGTCAGTCGGCATCTGCCTGGCGATGTCCTCGGGTCCCAAGATGACAGAGCAGCTACCCTTCAGAACCACTGCCAGCCACCCTTGGGCTCCCACTGGCATTTAAACGCCTCAGCCCAGGTGTGACACACATCACTTCCACTCATATCACTGGCTAGAACTAGTCACAGGGCCTCACTGAACCACGAGGGGGCCAGGAAGTGCAGTCCCACCATGTGCTGGGCAAGCCAAGAGCCAAAAGGTTTGGTGCACAGCATGTGTAACTACCACAGTGATGCTATTAATTTAACCCTTTGAAGACCTAACAGAGCCTACAAACAAAAACTTAATAACACCCTATATTTACGTTCACTTTAGGGATGGCAAAGCCATCAGGATATTTGCTGCCGAAGCCTGTAATTTCAAGCTCCAACTTTCTGGCTATATCTGCATTGCTGTATTTCAGCAACTAAGTGTCCACAAACTATATTCTACTGGATTTTGGGAAGTCTGCCTAATTACCACAATTGAAGATTCATTACTGTCCATATGTTCCACGACAATCCAATCGAAATAAACTGTATCGGCTAATAAAAACCTGTAATTTTTTATGATACTTGGTACGCACACAATTTAAAGGGAAAAAAAGATTTCAGAGTTCACGCCAAGATAGCACGGGCGCTTTGTGCTGAGTAAGAGCTGCTGAATGAAGAGAGAGTGTTCGAGATTACTTGGTGTCACTGAGTAGATCATGACTTCACTGGGACGAAGCCACTCTCTTATCAGGCACTGAAACGCATCCTCCGAGCCCGACTTGGGAAAATTTCCCACTTCGTTCTGTAAAGGCTCCCACTGGTCTGAAGCTTTGCTCGATACAGCTGCACTCACACACGGCCCGGCCACGCTGTGATGGCATCTTCCCTGCCTAACGCGGCCCTCTACCCTTTGCACAGACGAATGGAACATCTCTTCAGGGCCTGCAAGTGAGTCCCAATACACGGGGCCCATCTGTAGACAGTAACAGACCCCGGAGACATACGCGGACTCAGCCTCTACGTCGGGCACAGAGCAGACGGTACTAGCTCGTTCTGCCCGAGCCATCTTTGTAAGGAGCATCTCAAGTAGGACAGGATTTCAAGTGAGATCTATGTCTATCGTAGAAATTCAGCCTTATTTAACTGACGAAAGAAAAACTGTAAAAAAAAAAAAAAAAAAATCTAATCCACCTGAAGCTTGTTTACTTTTGCAAATGTCATTACTGGTGCTAGAATAAGAGATGATAAACAAGTAACCTTTTCCACTGCAATCAAGAAACAGGAGAGGAAGATAATCAATAGCTGCCAGACGGAAAAGGACAGGCCCAGCAGGGGACGTGGGCCTCCCCTCCTCGCTCTCCACAAGCCTTGGCTCACTTGGCCCCAGCGGAAAGTCATGCGTTTTCCTTTGTCCTCTTCCTCCTGTACCTGACTTTAACCGATTTTCGAAAGTGAAAATGTAGATTTTCCAAACTGATAACTCATCAACTCTAATACATCCTTCTAGAAGGATCTGCTGCCAGAAATGCAAAGCGAGTACAGCCTTACCACTTCAACTCAGTGCCTCGCAGAGTGCCACCCCACTCTAAGCACCACGGGAGGGACCAAAGAGAGTTAGTCCCCTGCCCTCAAGGAGACTATAAACTAGATGTATAAAACCTGCACACGTGGATTTAACTAAACAATATAAAAGAGAAATGCTGATGTGGATAGCGAAGAGGTGAGTTCAGGGCAGTGATAATTCAAAGACACGTCCTGGAGGTGGAGGGATCGCGTTGGGATGCACAAGGTGGATTTTTGATTTGCTGGGCCTCTTCAGGAGAAAAGAACACCCCCAGGAAAGCAGTGTAATTAGGCAGAAAGTGGGTAAGAAATTAACTTGGCCATCCACGAACCTGCTCATTCATTCAGCAAACACGTGGTAAAGTGCCACACTGTGCTAGGGATGTGCTGGTGAACCAGATAGCCACCGCCGTCTCTGACCATGTGGAGCTTACTTTGCAGTGCAAGTTCGGAGAACATCACCACAAAGCAGGCAGAGTATATAAAACATCTAACCTACAGGGAACATTAAAAAAGGAGCCAAGAGCTTGACCCTCACCCAGAGAACAACAGGAAGGCACGAAAGGTGTCTGGGTAGGGAACTAACTAACGGGATCGGTTTTATTAACAGTAATTTATTATCAGTGATATTAATGGTTTGGTATAGCTTGACTAAAACTGACAAAAGTCAACCCCAGAGAGGCCTGAAAGGAAACTACAGCAGAGATGCAGGGTTGAGATTGTGGGGGGCTGGGCAGCAGCTTAGAAGTTGAAATGGAAACGAAGGGATCAGGTGGGCTGGAGCCAGAGGATTCGGGACTGGGTGGGTCTACGGGACAGGTGAGGGGGGCTCAGCGTGCCAGGTCGGGCCGTGGAGGCACAGGTGAGGGAGACACTGGGAGGCGGTCAGTCTTTGGGACGAGGTGAACTCGAACACCTGAGCACGATGCCCAGAAGGCAGACAGAGAGGCAGGCCGGGAGCCAGGCTGGTGAGGACTGAACCTGGGGAAATTCTAAGGAGGACGGAGAGCACCACAGGGGACCGAGGGGATTTCAAGTTGTCAATGGTGTCACACGCACACTCAGACAGACTTACAGCAACAAAACCCTTCCACTGACATTTCCTCATTTAACGCTTTAATACTCACAAAACATCTCAGGGTTGGTATTAGAACCCCCATTTCACAGACAAAAATAGTGAGGATGGAAAAGATTAAATGATTCGTCTAAGATGGAGATGGGCCTTGACCCAAAAGCTAGCTAGAAATTAGTAACGTGGGTAGCCTGGCTCAAATCAAACTTAGGTTCATAAAGCAGATACCTTTAAGAGTGAAAGGCGACCTACGGAGAGGGACCAGATATTGACAATACGCCTACCAGACAAAGGATTCATCCAAATTATGTAAAAGAACTCCAATAAATCAATATGAGCATTCCTTATTAACTTCTCTACTCATGATACTAATAAAAATATACCAGCATTTACTTTCCATAATATGCCCATTACTATGCTAAGCACTTACGCATTCTTAATTCTCTCAACAGCCCTATGGCAAAAAAAATTACTGTCTAGATCTTATGGATAAAGAAACAGGCCCCGAGAGGTTAAGTACCTTGCCTCGGATCAGGCTGCTAGAAAGTCAGACTTGAACCTGACTTCGAGGGCTTTGCTCTTGAAGCCGATGACCTCTTTTCAAAGCTCCACTAACGTCTCTGGCCTTTCCAAATAATCACCAACAAACGCCCCCAGGGGCCTAACGCATCAGCTGTCCTGTAACACCCCCTAGCACCACCACATCACTGCTGACTACAGGGGTCAGGTGGACACACTGCACTTCACAGGGTCTTGGAAGTTGGCCTCCTGTGGCCATTTCGAGACTTCACTTTGGAAAGGTGGGCTTAAGAGAGAAATATCATGAATAAGTCAGAAAAGCAAAACGGGAGGGTGACCAAACAAGTCCAAGTTTCTGTAACTAGGAATAACCTCTGAACCTTAAGTTCCACTTAGAAGGAACTTAGAAAATTCCCAGAACCCATTACCCCCAAGATGGCAATATAAGTTCAAAAAAGTATTAGGTAATCAGTCACAACAGAATTCTTAAACACTAAAAAAGAAGGCAGGGCCCACGTGACCTTTGAGGCTTATGGGGCAGGGGTAAGTAACTCTTGCAGTACCGATGGGCCAAAGCAGCAGGAATTCTGATTCTTGATCGGAGGTCATTTCAAGGGCTTAGGAAATATCTCCCTACCACCACTGCACAATTGTTTTCATTTCTCCTCCTGGCCACGTCCGGATGCTTATTTGGTGCCTTTGAGACACAACAGTTAAAAAAAAAGAAAAAAGAAAAAAAAAAGCCAACATCTCAGAGAAATGAGCTCAGTTCCTTTCTGGGTCCAAACTAGTGGTCTGGATCCTATCTTCGCATCAGGAGTTTGGCTCATGGTTCCCTAAAATCCTGACCTTACACTTTCGCTCATCCGTGTCCATCTGCCACGTCCCGCCCACACGTGCGGACTCCTCGTGGCTGACGTCTGCTGGCATTTTACTACTGAGGAACATTCTGGCTCCTGCGAACTCGGGTGGGCACGCTGTGTGCTCCTCGCTCGCAGTCCAAGAGCCAAAGAGGATCCCGGCACGGGCCACCCTCACAGAGGTTCCGGCTGCAGCCGCTCCGGTGGGGCGGCGTTCAGTGTGACATGTGTGCCACAATAGTGCTCACGAGCGGCAATACTGCCAAAGGTCTTCTCATTTTGGGGGGGGGTGCCCCTTTTTGTTTATGCTATTTTATTTTTTCATCTCTACTAGTTGTCTTAAATCATTTCTTGAACGAGGTAGGGGATAAATAAAATACATAAGTAAAATTAAAATGAACGTTTAATAAAAAGGTGAACACTAAAATTTGACGGCCGCACAAAACCTGCTGCTTGTACGCCTAATATTTTCTTCTCCATTGTTTTATTACTGAACTCGCAGCAAATGTAAAAGCTTTCAATTAGATTCTCTTTAAGAAAGCAAAAAATGAGGTATTTTCGTAGATAATGCAGAGCTAGAGCATTAAAATTTCAAGAAGCAATTGTTTGAAATGCCCAAAGCAGAAAGGTAATAACTAGCTTATGGTTCGTTAAAGAAAACGTTTTTAAATTTAACCTCATGCTGTTGCTGATCACATTATGAGAGATTGGAACTAGCTGGATATCCTAACAGCTCCCTCTCTACCCAGAGGCAAGACGACCAGAGGCCTTAGGGCCCCACTGGGAGTACTCTTGACCCACAGTGCTCAGTCATGTTGTTACTGAAAGGCAGAACCTTTGCCTCTGATCGGATCCTGCCCTCTCTGCCTGATCTCTTCAAAGCTGACAGCTCAAAACCTTATCTTTGGGGCCCACGCCACCTTTACCCCGATACTTCTTGGACTATACCTTGCACCCTACTCCCATGCTTAGCCCCAGCTTCTGGGAACCCCGCCCCGCTGCCCTCCAGGTTAAACTCATGACCTTGCAGGAGACAGAGAGATAACTGTCTTTGGAAGAGAATAAACTCAGTCTTTTGAACAGAAAGAGCAAAGAAAGCTTTGGGAATTCATAACCTAATGCTAACCACAAGTTCTGGCACTGTTTTTCATTAGTACAAGATGGACAGCAAATTTAGCCAGGATGAAGCATAACGAAACTTCATCAAAAGCTTGTACGGGTATATCTTTGTAAAATAAGCAAAACCTCATGCTTATCAAAATTCAAGAAATAACAATAAATATTAACTAAATATCTACCAAAGCTGGGCATTTGATACAAAGTCTCACTACACTGGAATGCTCCAATATACAACATTCTGGCTCAAGGTCAAGTGCTTAATACATTGTTACCTGTTACTTACATCTCAATGTCAAAGAAAATGCAAAAAGGTTAAACTACTAGCCTAGAGGCACCAAACTCCCAGAAGAGTAAAACCGAGACCCCCACACTGACAGAGCTCCGCGGTGCTGCCTCCTTGTGCTCTCTCAGGAACTCTATCCAGCACTGTGGCAGATAATTAAACAGAACTTTGAAACGACTTGTTCAAAGTCACTTGAGTGGCATTATGTGCTGAAACTCCTGCTCCTAACGACCGTGCCCCTCAGCCTTTACTTCCAAGACACCAGAGAAATGTGATCCTCTGGGTAAGTTAGGTTTTTGGACAACCAAGGCTTACACCCTACTTGCCCAACGCACACAGTCTAAGCGGGGTCATTGTCCTCAATACCAAACTTTGAACATAACTAGATGAGACACTTGCTGAGGAATGACATTCTCAGATCCAGTTTTACAGCCCGTCATGAGATTAGATGAGCCATGAATCAATAAACACACACACCTCACCTATTTAGCGGGGCCTGAGTGTGCCTAGTTGACGACCCCCATGCTCAGTTTCTGCATAAGGCCAACCCATTCTCACTGGGGGTTTGGGTGACCTTGCTCCCAGGTCGATCCTGATGGTGAGAAGTGGCCCTTTCCTTCCCTCTGCAGTCCAATCTCGAATGTCTGCCCCACTCTGTGGTGTGACCTGCAGCCAGAGAAAGAAATCCAGACAACCAAGACTTGTGGAAAGAACACTGCAGCCTATGCCAGGGAAAGAACGAAAATGCGGGGCCTTCGGGAAAACGTTTTATTGGTCGGTGATGATTCTAGTTTCATGATGGTTGCTGAGGATGAAGATCCTGGAACACTCACCTACGCTCGTGCGCTACAAGAAAAAAACCTTTTTACTTCAGTTTATTTTGCACTCAACAACTGTGTGTGTGTGTTTTAGGTATTTACAACTTGAAAAAGACATTGGTTTCTTTAAAGCTAAAATCGACAGGGACGAGAGATCTTAAAACTTGGTTACACACACTGCTAAGTGACATGCATAAAAATGAAACTCAAAGGTAATTCAACATCGGTAAAGCAGGAATTAGTGTAAATTATTTAGGAATAAATTAGGTTTAACACATGTCAATTAAAATGTCTTCAAAATGTATAAAGATCAAGAAAATTTCAGTCTGCTTTACTGTTCAAGAATCCTTTCTCCAAATACATTTTGGAAAATCATCTCAGAAATCTCAGATCAGTTAGATTTTAGGGACCTGATGATGCATCTGACTATACTACGCCAGAGATGGCAATCCGGTTTGTGTGCCCAGGTAATGACAAACTACTCTTCCCAACAATGTCTGGCAGGCAGACAAAAGCTCTACTCCCAATAGAAAATCCAGAACACTAGAGAAAGGGAATCGTTAAAGATCATACAAGTCTTGTGGATAGCAGACTTTGGTGGTCCTGCCCAGCTGCCTGTTTTACTCTCTGGAATACAATTCAAGGGGATATTTTAAAGTTTAACACCTGGGAAGGGAGATTCTTAAGCTGACTTTTGACATTTCTATTTACTCCAATTGTTGTAACTACATGTATTACCTGTAATTTTTACATTTTTAAATAGAATTCCTTGGATTTGTGTCAGGTTGCTTCTACCTGAGATTCCTAGGGAAAAGGGTCTGAACTTCTGAACACTGAGAGTTTTGAAGATACTCTTGAAGGTGGGAACAGGATCTCACCTCCTACGGTTATACTTAAATGGTGTCAAGCTGTAGAGCTGCCGGCAAACACATAAACAGATGTTACCTTCTCCTCACCACTCGTCAGAATCAAAATCACTTCTATTTTTTCTTTAACTCTCCAACTAATTCACTTTGTTTCAACTTCAGGTTGATTTCTAATTTCACAAAAAAAATCCTAGTAGATATCAAGTCCAGAGATCACCTTCGGAGCTTCTCCTACAGAGTCGAGAGATAAAATTAGCTCGATACACCTTTTAAACTGAGTTTGTTGACAAAGGCAACACGAAGTGACTTAAGCAAGAGGACATGTTTCATAGGGATTTCACCTATGGCCATAAACACGAGAAGTGACTTTACTCGGAGAGAAATAATTTTTTTTTTTTTTTTTTAAGAACTATTTCTTTGGCTCCCATCCATCAGCTGAGTAACAATGACAGGCCCTCAGATTCCAGCAGTTTCAAAGTGTACTCTTGACAAATGTTTGCCTAGGACTCTGGCCAAGGCTATTACTATAGATCTTCTTGATTATTTGCAGCTGCCTAAGATTCAGTAATCCTGGTAAATGGGTTAGTGGCTGCTCAGTTACTAATAACCTAGCTAATTATCAACGAGTGACAAGAAAGGCTGGTTTCATTGATTGCTTTCCTTCTAAGAACCAGAGAAAACTTAAAGAATAACGAGTCAAACAGCTTCACCCACAGGGAAAGAAACTGAAGGCCAAAGTGATCTACCCCAAAGCCTTAGTGTTGATTATTTATAAGAACTCCAGGTGCACTATGGCAGCCTAACTTGATCTGCAATTCCCCAAACTGGTTCATTGGGTGTTTTAAAGTAAATAGCAGCTAATATATTTGAGGGGTTCTGGTGTGGGGTGCCCGGGTACACAGTACCAAAAGCAGCAGCTCTGCAGTCTGAGGACTGGTAAGCTAGGGTGACAGCACCACATGGAGGTCGGGAGTTGGGGCTCCAGAATCAGACTGCCCAGGGCTGAATTCAGGTTCTTGTACTTTCTAGTGGTTTAACTTCCGGCAAGTTTCTCGATCTCTCTCTGGCTCAGTTTCCTCTGCCTCAATAATTCTTTGAATCAAGAATTATTATCACACCTACCTTCAGGGCTGACTGAGAACGAGATAACATGAAGTGTTAATTCAGCATTCAGAAAAAGTCAGCTAAGTTAACGTTATGCAGACAAACCCTGACAACTCATACTTGACCGGATTTGCCCAGGACGGCCAAACCCGGCAAGTTCTGATCGCTGAAAAGCCTGAGAGATGGAGTTAGTGATTCTCTGGCGGGGCTCGGAAGACCAAACTCCGCAGCTTCGAGAGGAAGGATCCGCCTTCTGACTTGACCTTGGAAACCTTCCTGCCCTTCACGTTGATCGTGACTGGACTAGTCGACAAGGAAACTTCCTGAGCTCCTACTCCGTGTGAGACGCTCCCTTATTATCTTTTATTCGGAGAAGAAACAGGGTACCGGCACCTGGCATGTGGAAACGGGCGCACAGGCTCAGGCCGTGCTTGGGACCCCATTTCTCTCCCGGCTTCAGAGTTTCGACCTAAACTGCAGCCTCCCGATGGAGGCTCTATGTCCGGGAGGCCTTTCCTTCCATTTCTGGACAGCTGCTCCGGGGAAAGGAGGACACGAGACACGTGCCTGAGCCTGGACACACCTCAGAGACCGGACATCTCCAAGGAAGACTCTGCGACCGGAGGAACCCCTGGGGAGGGTCCCTGGTGGCTTTGACCTTGCTGCCTGAGACTCAGTTTCCCATCCCGCCGGCCGGGGGCGATGACACGGCCCCTCGGGCGGGGCAGGCGTGTGAGCCGAGCGCGGCACCAGGTCCGGGGGGGCCTGGGAACTCGACTCCACCTCCACCACCGGCACCCTGTCCCCCACTGCGGGTGCGGAGGGCTTTGGCCTCGCCTGGACGCAGCGCATGCGGCGCACTGACGGCCGAAAGCAGGGGCAGAGGCCGGCCGCGACACCCCCGGAGGAGGGGTCGGGGCGCGGGGAGCCCCCCGGTAAGCCGGCGGTCGCGCACGTCAAGCGGGGTCACGCGGCCTGCCCGCCGGCCCCGGCTGCCCGTGGCGGGAACGAGGCGGTCGCCGCCAGCTCGGACCTCCCGAACGACCGGGCCCGGCCTCAGCCCCGACGGCGCCCCACCGCAGGCCTCACCTCCCTGCGCACGTTCAGCAACGAGTAATAGTCTTCATTGTCCAGCTCCTCCTCGCTCAAGGCCGTCGCCATCTTCGCAACCTTTCACCCCGCCAAACCGGCAAGGCCGTGCTCAAGAGGGACCGGCGATCGTCAGCGCGGACAGCGCGGGCCGTTCCGGCGGCGCCACAGCGGCCCCTGGCGGCCTGGAGCCGCGCCGCAGCCGCCCGCGCCCGCGAGCAGCGCGCCTGCGCCCTGCGCCCCCGCGCGGCCGAGGGCGGGACCCGGCGCCGGGGCCCCCGCCACGTGCTGCCCGCGGACCGAAAGCCCGGCGCTGGGGCTGTGCCCGGACTGGCAAGGGGGACGTTGCGGTCCCACCCGGGTGGCGTCACCCTCTGGGCACCGCGGGAACAGGCCCCCGCAACACCTCCCTGTCTCTCGTGCCGGCCCCCCGTGCGGGCTGTACCCAGGGTCCACATGGTCCCTCTCGGGCCGCACTCCGGAGCCCACCCCCGCGGGAGGCTCCCCGAGGCCCCACTTGCTGACTTGCCTTTGCACAGGAAACCTCCAGGGTGGGATCTGTTCCTGCCGCCATTGTTCTCCGCATTTTCTCCTGACCACCCAGCACCCTGCTCAGCGGGTGGGCCGCCTCATTTTCATTTTTCATATTACCCTATGTTTAGGAGCACCCAGCCTTTTTTTTTTTTTTTTTTCCTGCTACTTAAATGACGAGGCGGTACCCATTTGGTTCCTAATATAATCGTCTCTGGCAGGCATATATACCTACAGTCCCTATCCGTTCTCTTGTAAATTTCTACCTTATAATTTAGCGGTGGAGCCTAATTGATTTCAACCCGGTGCCTGCTGTTTGGTGCATTATTAAAGATGTCTCGGTTACAATCATCTAAATAATTTAAATGTTTTCGAAATAATGCAATTTTCAAGAGAGAGTGGACGACAGGGCCCCCACGCTCCAGCCACCTGTTGGGTTCGTGCAGACCTGTGCCTGTTCTCCATTATTTCTCGGGAACGTTCATTGTGCCTTAACCAGCCACCAGTTTAGAACCATCCCCGTTGTCCTTCCTAAACAGGCCTCCTGGGACGCCCCAAACACCTGTTTGTGGATTTGAGACGTTGATTTCTTTTTCTACTAAATTTGGGCCAGATGCGCACCATCTGGGCCTGTGTATCTTTTCTTCCAGTTGCCCCGCCCTCTTGGGCTCTTTGGCAGGAGACGCTTAGGTGCGCTGAGATGCGTTATTCCGAGGTGTTGAGTCAGTCTGGAACAGACTGTCAGCCCAGGTTGTAAATTAAGAGCTATTGCTTCAGTTGTGTGAGGCGTCCCCACAATAGCTTCCGAGACATGTTCCATCAGCCATTCCAGCAATTTTTTTAATGGTCTTTCCCTTTTTTTCTCCTTTGCAGAGCGGTAATCAAGGGCTAAACTGCATGCTGACATTTGTTGGTCCTTAAGAATTTCTTACTGAGAGGCTGGGGGGAAAAGCTACAATATTGAGACACTCTTTTTTTCCTTAGGTTTGTAGACATTAATTGGGCCGGAATGCTCAGTTGGGTAGAGAAGTTCTTTGCCATCTTTCCTCTGCTTTGGAAAACACTGCCTCTAGGAATTACAGAAACAGAACACAACATATGTTTTGGAACGCCCAGGTCTGTGTTTCTATGATTGAGAATGACCTGGTTTTTATCACCACTCAAAGAAAATAAATAGTGACTCAGGGATGCTCTGCATTTGTCCTCTCTTGGGCCCACGATATTTTGTACTGTGGTTACTTGGAGAGTGATTGTGACAAATGGAAAATAAACTTAGATACACCGCAAGCCTGAGAATGTATTTACTTTGGAGGTTGGCTCTTTTTGTTTCTCCCCTTCCAAAACCTTAATCTATGATGGGAAATATGATGGGAACCAGGAGCAGTACAAATTTATAAGTTAACGCACGCATCCGGCAAACTATTCACACCAGAGCATCTGACAAAATGCAGCCATTTTAACTCACTGCCTTGTACTTCTGTTTTCTTTGTATTGGGTAAAGGCGGAAAGCAATTTGTAACAGCTGTAAAGCGCAGTCTAATATATTTATGTGATGTATTTATGTCACTGTAGTTTGTGTATGTCTTATATATGTATATATAACTCATTAATGCTCTCATCTTTAAATAATAAATGTAAGGACGTTTATCCACCATTGTTCATGTTCAGAATGGCCTCAGAATACTTGGTCTCCCAGCGCAGCCACTCGGGAAGTGTCCTGTGTTTAATGGCTGGATCCAATGCTGGAGCCCTTTCTCTAACATGTAGGATGAGGGATGCAGATGTCCAGGTAATTTGAATTTCAAATAAACAACGAATCATCATTACCATACATATACTAATGTTGCATGGCGCATATAGATATACTAAAAAAAGTTCACTATCTGAAATTCAAATTTAACTGGGTGTCGTGTATTTTTATTTGCTACATCTGGCGACCCCAACTGGGGACCCCTCAGTCCTTCCCTTTTCGTGAGAAATGCTCCTGAGAGATGAGGTGAGCAGCCGGACCCAGGTCCCTCACGGCTAGGCTGAGCCCACACCCCTTCTCTGTCATTCAGGAGGAGAAATTGCCTATACTCTTTTTAGGATTCTCTTTGTCGCTGAGTCCAGATCGGGATTTCGTGCTTGCTTGCCATTCACAGCCTGTTCTCCCTTTCCCTCACGGGTTCTGATAACCCTGTTAAGAGGAGTTAGGAAAAAAAATTCTTCGCTGAAGTGAAGAGAATTCTAGGCACTCAAGAATTAGGTTTTCTTGATGTTAGCTCCTCGCTTAGCATTTCAGTGGCTGGTCACTGACCTCTTTAGCCAAGATGGTAATTGTAGAAGGGTCGAGTCAACCAGAGGGGCCACACCTGCTTGTGCCGCAGAGACAGCTGCCCCCAGAGGCTGAAGAGCTAACTCCAGAGGTAGCCTTGGGGGGTAGAGGGGCCAGTAGTGCAGGCACAGATTAGAGGCCTCTGGACTCACCAGCTTTAGACCGCACCGTCCCCATAAAGCATGCACCTCCAAAATCTCCAATTCGGAGCCTCTGCCTTTGGAACTCAGCATTCTACCTGCAATGTCATCCATCCATGGTGCCTGTGGTATTGGTTTTCCCTGTGGTTTTTGACCTTAGGTCCTTGGTCCTTCTGTGCTAATCCACCCTAATCCACCAGCTCCCAGCTGGGGTCCCATTCCAATCGGCTTTTTCAGCCATTCGGTGATATCATAATCCTTCGACCTTTGGCCCTGTCCACCACATGCACCCCAGGTTTGGTTTGTCTCGCTTATCTCCCTTGCTACGCTCCTCCTGGGCTGTCAGGAGCAGCTGGGGAAAGTCTTGGAAAATACAAAGTTGATGCTGTCTGCCTTCGACTGGCGCCCAGTGTTCCTTGGCAGTTGCGTCATACTCACCTCTCATTAACAAGTATTATTAAGTAACCGCCCCCCTCCAAGGGGTCTCTCGGCTTTTCTTTAAGTTTGAAGACAACGTCCAGGAATGGGCATTGGCGTTCCAGCAATTCACGAGAGGAAAATGGTTTTTGTTCTGGTGAAACTTATATACCTCCTCCGTTGGGGCTGGGGAGGGATGGGGGGGGGGGGGGGAGTGACTGAGGCTGAGGGGAGGATACAGTCCACAAACCAGTTAGCTAATAAACACGATGGTTTCAGATGCTAAGTGCCGTAAGGAAGGTAAACCCCAGTGCGGTGACGGTGGCCACTCCCTCAAGTGGAGGGAGGCCACGTTAAATTGGTTGGTTATGGACAAGCTATCTGTGGATGTAATTTTGAATGACCGGAAGGCTCCAGCTTTGCAAGACCTGGAGGAGGAAACTTCTGGTACAAAGGCTTGGGGACAGGAGCCAGTGTGGTGCGCTCCAGGAGTAGGGAGAGGGCCAATGAACAGGAAGCTGACGCAGGTGGCGGGTGGGGCATGCAGCAGGAAGAAATAATTGGAGAGCCTCAGCCAGGACGGGTTCATGGAGGTGGGGGCCGGAAAGGCAATGGTCAGGAATTTAAATTTTATCCTGACCACAGCGTGGAAACGTTGAAGGATTTTAAGCAGGGAAGTAAAATGGTTTGATTTTTTTTTTTCTCCCAAAGGATCACTCCAGGGAGACTGGGTTAGAGACATAGAGCATGAACGGAAGCATCCCCTCCTCCCTCCCCTGTAAGAGGTTATGGCAGTGTCCAGGGAAGTGAGGATGGTGACTTGGACTTGGACTAAGCAAGGAGGATGGCTAGACATAGAACACATGTTCGACTGATAGATGGGGTCCGGGGGTGGGGTAAAGAGGAATCAGAATTTACTCCTGCCTTTGGTCTTGAGCTGTTGGGTAGTAACGGCCATTTGTGGAGCTGAGGAAGGCTGGGGAGGGGAGAACCAAGACTTCTGTTTTGGAGAAACAGAGCGAGGTCTTCGTCAGACCTCCAGGTGGAGATGGCACCTGTTGCTTCTGCTTCCTTCGCTACTCACTCCCTCATTTCTTATAGGGTCATTGACTGTCACCCTAAACACCCCGTGGGATTTCTTTGGATGTGGTCTGCTGTTGGAGAGCTCTCCGTTCTTGTTTATCTGAAAATGTCTCTAGCTGCCTTCATTAATATTAGAGGATATTTTCTCAGGGTAGAGAAATTTAGTTTGGCAGTTACTGTGTTTTCCAGTGCTTTGTCAGTATTATTTCACTTCCTTTAGGCTGCTGCTCTTGCTGCTGTGAAGTGATTCTCTTGCCTCTTTTGGGGACCCCAGTTACACACACTAGACCTTCTCAGTGTACCCTGTATGCTTTTTATCCTCTCTTTTCTATCTCTTTCTTTTTTAAAATCTCTATGGCTTCTTCGTGGATACTTCTCCCTTCCACTTCACTAATTCCCTCCTTTCCTAAAAATTATTTTTACTACTTTATTGGGTAGAGTTTATCTGCAATCTAATGCATGTATTTAAAGTGAACGTGTATACATGAACCCACGTATACACCAATGAATCTACCGCTATAATTAAAATAATGTCACCCCCAAAAGTTTCCTCATGCCTTTTTATAGTCTATTCCTCTCTTTACTCTTACCTCTAGGCAACCACCAATCCATTACCTGTCACTATAGATTTGTCTGCATTTTCTAGAATTTTATATATGAGATCATGCAGCCTGCTCCACAGCTATCGTCCTGCATCTTTTCTATACTACCACTGTCGAAAGACCCTTTCTCTCTCTCTAGTATTGACTCTTCTGTTTTCCCTAATGCCCTGTTTCTGATTTTTCTTTTGTGTTATTACATCGTTTTGATGGAGCAAAACTTCCCACAGTTTTTTGAGAACTCGGACGCCTGTATCCAACCTTTATATTTGATAGCGAGTTTGCTAGGTAGATAGTTTGGTTGGGTATAAAAGTCTAGGTCATAAAAATGTTTCCCTCCGAATTTTCGAAGGTACTGTTTTACCTTCTTTCATTCCCAGTATTGCTGGCCATAAGACTGATTCTCTTCTAATTCCTGAGGCTTTGTAACTGTCTTTTCCCGCTCTTTCTTTGGAAATATTGTTTTTATTCCTGATGTTCTGAAATTCCATGATGATGTACCTCGTATAGGTGTTTTTAAATTCATTATGCTATGCACTCAGTACTCTTTTAAGTAGGAAACTTCTGTCCATCACTTCTGGATAAATTTATTTGATCGCGTTATAACTTAATTCCATTGGTTTTCTTAGTTTGTCCTTACTGGACTCTGTTTATTGTGGTTCTTGACCTCATGGTATGATTCTCCAATGTCTTTTTCTTTTTTATTTCTGTTCTTTTGTCTTTTTAGTCTTTATTGGAGATCTCGATTATATCTACCATTCCTTTTATTGATTTAAAAAAATCTGTAATAATATTTTTAAAATTTCCAGAATTCTTTCTTGTTTTCTGATTTTTTTTCTTTAAAATAGTTTCATGGATGTAGTATGTTTCCTCATATCTCTGAGGACATATTTAAGTTTTATTGTACTCCTTCACTGTTTCTGTTCCTTCCTAGGTGTTTTTTTTCTTGTGTGTTTTGGCGTGTGTGCGTGCGTGTGTGTGTGTGTGTGTGTGTGTGTGTGTGTGTGCACTTCCCTCATAGCTCTTGATCTTCGGCTATCTATTCATGGGAGCTCCATGTACATGTTCAAAGCTAGTCTTCTGGTGGGTCTCTTGGCAAGTGGTCAGGTGAAGTCCTCCAGGTGTCAGATCTGTAGGGTTTTTCTCCTCTTGGGTGGATTGGTTTTCCCTGAAAAGAGTTCTCCTTTCTTCTGCCTGGAGTAGGTATGAGTCATGCAGAGGGAAGGGCTGGGAATAACATTTCAGTACTGAGACATTCACAAAATTCCTATTTTCAGTACAACATCTGATGTCTAGCTATGCTCTGATATCTAGACTCCAAAGCCTTTTCTGTTGAGTCTCACCTGATGACAAACCTCCTGTCGCGGAGGGATGGTATAGTTGCCTGGCTGAGTAGATTGGGGAGGGGAACCTGGGGTTCATAACTATTCTTTTTTAAAATTTTTGTTTATTTATTTGTTTGTTTGTTTGTTTTTATTATGGTGACATTGGTTAATGAAATCCAGTAAGTTTCAAATTATTTTACATTCAACACACACACACACACACACACACACACACACACACACACACACATATATCACTGTTCTTTATACAGACTATCAACATCTCTGCTCTACCTCTAATTCCTGAGCTGCTTCTGCATCTTGCAGTACAAACCAGTCCACTTTCCAGCTGTCTCTCCACACCCCACGGGCACTTAGTGGAGTAGAGAAAACCTAAATTTATTTCCCAGGGCCCCTCTATTTCACATTTTCCAAAATTTTGTTGACAGTCTGATGTCATCTCCTTTCCCTTTTATTTTGTCCACATGCATTTATACCTGTTTAATTCCTTTCCGATCATTTCGTTAGGATTCTGGAGGGAGCGAAGACCGACTCTTGCGTGTATTTTTGTCAGGTTTAAGGTAAGTCCCTTCGGACAACACGATGATGTGGCACTTACCCGTTTGTGCCACTTACAGTCCACTGACACATGTCCATCACTTACACATTTATTTCCTCTGTTAGACTGTAAACTCCTTGAGGCAGGTGCCGGAAGTATTCGTGTTTATACTTCCAATGGCATTGCGCACCTGGCATAGGAGGCCCTAAGGCGTGGGCACGTATTTAATGTACGCCGAAAGAGAGGAGGGACAGCAGAAACGGAAGACGATGGAGGCGGAATTGCCGAGAGATGTTTTCATCCTCTGATGGGCGGAGGAACAGAGCTCGGGTTGGAGTGCCAGGGACGCCCAGGAGCAGAACACTGCCAAGGAAAAAGCCCTAGGTCTTCCTGAATTGGGGCCGATCAGCCTCTCTCCAGCGCCCCTGACCTTAGGAAGCACATGGCTCTGCAGTTTGGTAAGCTGCCGTCTCCCTTCCTTATCCAATGGGAATCTTGAGAAGAGACAAGTGAAAGCGGTTGTCACCCAGGGTGGTTGAGCGGAGACCTGCCTTGACCACAGAGTCAGGCCGGGCTTGAAGAAATGGCTTCTTTTGAATTAAGGGATATCTTAATGAAAAACCTCTGGGGTTTTTGTTGGTTGGTTGTTTTACTTGTTTTGATTTTTTTTTGTTTTTACGTTTTTCTTTTTTTTTAAACAGTAAGAAATTTATCATCTAACATGAGGCCCAAAGCCAGGTGGTTCTAGAAGTGGAAGAGTCACCTGCCCAACTTCGTCATCAAAAAAGAAGGTTCTTTCCATGTTGCCTCCCTCCATTCTTGGGAGTTGTGTCACCTTGACTGGATCTTCTTATGGTGCCGAGGTGGCCGCCGCAAGTCATTTTTTTACAAAATTCAGGAGTATTTCATCTTACAAAAATATTGGGAATTTTTGGAGGAAGGGGAATGAGAAGTTGTTTAACAGGTACGGAGTTTCAGTTCTGTAAGATGGAGAATATTCTGGGATTGCTGGTACAACAATGTCCTCCACATACTGAACTATACGCTTAAAGGTGGCGAAGATGATAATTTTTGTGTCACGTGTATTTTATCACAATTCTTAAAAAATTTAAAAATTATGTTGAGAGTCTTGACCTCTTGACTTTGAGCGGCCTTTGAATCCAGAGACCTTATTCCCAACCTCACTGTCATCTAGAAAGCTGAGTGATAAGCAGAAATGCTACCTGTCGGTCAGGGAATGAAAGCTCTGGGGCTCGGCAGAGTCGCCACAGCTTAAGACCATACCTGACACGTAGCGAGGGCTCGTAGCCTGCATGTCTGAATGTGTTTTCAACTCGGGGAAGCACAGCTTCGGTTTTAGAAAGCAGATGGCCAAGGACTTAGTTTTTTGGTGTTAAAGATAAAGACACTTCTAGAAAGACCAGAACGACAGGGCTTCCAACCCCAGTGCTATTAGCATGTGGTGCTGGATAAGTCCTTGTGTGGGGACGTTCTATGCACGTCTCTGGCACCACCCTGTCCTCTGTCCTCCATATGCCAATAATAACATTCCCCCACTGCGACAACCAAAAATGTCCCCAGACATTGCCAAGAGTCCCCAGGGGGACAAAATCGCCCCAGCTTGAGAACTGCTGGGCTAGGAGGTGACAAGCAAACCTCAGGGATCTCAGCACTAACTTTTCTCCTCCAATGTTGGCTTCAACTGTGGACATTCTGAGCAAATTTTCTAGCTTCTAGAAGACAATGAATTGAAAAGGAATATTTAAGCTACCATTCATGGAATACTTACTATGTGCCAGACACTGTGCTCACTGATTCATTATCTCATTTAATGTGTTCAACCATTCTCTGATGTAATTATTATAATGTAGGCTCACTTTACAAAGAAAGAAACGGAGTTGAGAGAAATTAAGCGCTCGCTCGTTCCAGCTCGTGGGACAAGCTAGTAAATAGTGAAACCAAGAATCTGTTGCAGGTCTGTCTTCTTTTATGACTGATTACGTTTACTTGTGTTTTCTCTTTCAGATTAATTTATGTCATGACGTTTCAGAAAACTTGTAGCCAGATGTGCGATTCACGCCAGCTTTATCTTATCATTCATTCCTGCAGTTATGTGGCGTGTAAAGATGCTATCAGTGACCACGAAGGCGGAGAATGTCCTATTGCCCCTCACCAGCTCTGACTCCGAGATGAAGTCTCTGTGAATTAGGAGACAAGAGCGTTTCTACATCCACGGCCGGGCAGCTGGTTAAGGGGCCCAGCGTCCATCCCCTTCCTGCTGAAATGTCCCTTCACCAGCAGAGGGCAGACCCGTGTCCCAATCGGCCGAAGCGGGCAAAGAAAATTGTGCTTGAAGGTTTGGGACAGAAAAGGGCAAAGGTTTTGGAGAAATGGCAGCTGCGACACTTGCTTGTCCAGAGGTGGGGCCGATTTTTATATTTTTGTAGGCAATGTCCTGTTCTTTAAAAAATGCGTGACCTGCTTTCGTAAAGATAACACGAAATCAAAAGACCACCTTAGCTTTGTTTCTTAGTCCTGGCTTTTCACTACTAAGCTGATCTTGGTCTGTAAGTATCATAGGAATGAAAAAAACTTGATCACGAACTATTGTTAAGAGGGAGAGGTTTTCCTGTGCAGCCTCCTTTTTGGTGGGTTCTCGAGGGCTTGGTGCCTTGGCTGCGGTGTGGGGCCGTGAGTTCAGACCTTAGCAGACTACCGAAGGCAGGACGCCGAATCCGGAACGTGATGGGTGTTTTAAAACACCAGTCCTTATTGCATGATGAAGAAAATGAGCCACAAACCTTTAGCCAAAATTCTGTCCGGGCCGAAACTCTGACGAATTCACCAAAATGTTCACTTTTTACAGGCTTACCTGCATGAAAATCCCAAGAAGGGTGACCGAAAACTCCTTCAAGTTTGTTAAATTTCCTGGGGAAACAGACTTCCACCTGCTGCCTGGCCTTTCCGCCAGTTCTTCATAACCAGTTATGTGCCTGGCGGAGCCATGTGAGTCACGGGAGGCCATCCTGTCCTGGGCATGTGACTGCCAGCGTTTCTGTAGACTCGAGTGTCTTCAGCATCTCTTCTGAGCTGGAGTGGTGCGGGGTGGGAAGTATCAGACACGTTTCTTCCCACTTCTAACTCTTCTGTGCGCCTCCCTCCCAAATGTGTCTGATGGTGTTTAAAGTTTAAGGTAGTTGCTAAGCCTGGGACAGTGATCATTTGGGAAAAATCCAAACAGATTCTGTTTGATAAAAAAAAAGAAGAAGCAAGTTCTGAGCAATGAGTTCCCTCCAGAAACAGCACATCTACTGGATTCGTGTGTTTCACGTGATGTACAAACAATACAAAGGACAAATGGTTCCGGTTCGGGATTGCCATGGCAATGTCCCAGATGCCCTACTGGGCCCCTGTATCACATGACAGGGGCTGGGCATGCCACCCCTGACAGTGGCCAAAGCCTCGACATCCACAGGGTCACCCGTTCACTGCTCAGCATGTGGAACTCCGTAGCTCCCAGGGCAAAGCCTCCTGTTGTGTGGGTGGGGTGGGGGGAATAGTGTCCCCCCCAAAAAGACACATCCACGTCCTAACCCCTGGACCCTGCAACGGTGGACTTATTTGGAAAAAAGGATCTTTTCTGAGGAAATCGAAGCTCTCATGATTTGATCATTCTGGATTTGGGGGTGGTCCTACATGCAACAACAGGTGTCCCGATAAGAAAAAGGCAGAAGAAGATTTGAGACATAGACACACAGGGCAGAAGTCCACAAGGAGATGGAGGCAGAGATTGGAGTGACACGGCCACTTTACCGTTGATTGAAGAAGACAATTTTGTTTTCCTTAAGAAAACAAAACAAAAACATAAAGCTGGATCGGCCTTCCAGCCAGAGCATCAGAATAGACTCTGGGGGCATTTATAGCCCTGCTCTGCTTGGGCCGTAGATGCCGACCCTGAGCCTCTTGAAAGCCTCGCCCTTCCTACGACAGCTCCGGGTACCGCTCCCTGGTTCTCCCCTGTCCTTGTCTTAACCAGAAGCTCACGTGAAAGCTAGTTTCACTACTACTACGTTTTTTTCCACTCTGGTCAGAATCCTCTTGTTGTGGCATCATAAATGGTTTCCATGGAAATGAAAGGTTGAGATAGAATGGTGCCCATGTGCGTGGAGACTTCAGAATTAAACGAGGACGATTGCTTTGCCTGGGAGCTTCGTTCATTCTGAAGATGTCGCAGGGGAGCTGGATGTCCTAAACCTCCTGAGTTTCTACCCTATTCCAAGCCACCTGGCTAATGAGCACGGAGCAACCCGGGCACAGCCCAGGTCTTCCTGGCTCTTGCCCCCTAGGCTTTCTCTTAGTTTTGGCGTGTGGGCGTAAATGTCAACAGGTGAAGGGAGACTTGTAAATGAGCAGATGGTACCTCCCAGGGTAGGCCATGGGTGAGATGGAAATTCTAGCAGGAAATGACATCACAGCCCAAGTCTTTATCACTCTAAAGGCCTCCTTCCTTTAGTGTCGGAACCGGTAAACTGAAGAGGACAGCGGACCCAGGGCTATGTGCTTGCCCTCATGGCCCTGAGGACAGGGGCCGGGAGCTTGCACCTGCTTCCTGCCAGCGCCGAAGGCACAGCCTCTGAAGCGCACAGTCTTCTCCAAGACGGTTTAGTCATAGGGAGAAGCAGACCGTAATCAATCCTCGAATTGGCTCCTAGTAACAGAGATGTGCGCCTGGCAGGAGCGCCCAGGTAGGGATGCTGAGTCATTGAAACTCTGCACCCTTGCTTTGCAGAAGAGGCCACCCAGTCATTCTTCCTTCAGAGTATGTGGCAGTGACTATATTATCACCCAAACCAGAGAATTTTGTGAAGAGGAAGGAGCCACTACTGATCACACCGGAAGGAAAGGCACAATGTGGACTGTCCCCGGAAGGGAGGGACGTCTGGTAGCCCTAGCTGTAGGCCAGGGTGTGCCCAGCTCCCCTACAGCTGGCAGTGCTGAAGTGGCCTAGAGCTCAGTGCTTAGATCCTCTCTCCTTTATAACTCACACAGTCTCGAGACCAGCACTGTCCAGTGGACTTTTCTGTGACGATAGAGATGCTCTTTACCTGTGCTGTCCAGTGTAGTAGCCGCCAGTCAAGTCTGACTATTGAACCTTTGAAATGTGGCTAGTGTGGCTAAGGAGGTCAAATTTAAATTTTATTTAATTTTAAGGAATATAAATTTCAATGGCCGCACGTGGCCAGTGGCCACATTGGACGGCACGGACCTAGAAGATTTCAGCCAGTCTCACGGCCTTAAATACCATCCGCAGCCCTGGCTCCTGAATCTGCGTAGCTGCCCCAATCCAACACCCAGACCCATATACCCAATTGCACATTTGATATCTTAACTCGAATGTCTCAAAAGCCCTTAGACTTAACATATTCAAAACTAACCTATGACCGCCATAAGATTCCACTTCAAATCCATTGGAATGTCTATTCTAAAACAAACAAACAAACAAACAAACAAACAGAAAATGACGAGCATTGACAGGATGTGGGGAAACGGGAACACCCCTGCATTGCTGCTGGGAACATGAAATGCTGTGGCCACTGCAGAGAAGTTCTTCAAACACTTAACCGGAATTCCCACACGATCCATGAATTCTACTCCTAGGTATATATGCAAAAGAATTGAAAACAGAGACCCGCGCAGATTCATACACCCGTGTTCATAGCAGCATCATTCACAACAGCCAACGTACGGACGCAACCCAAGTGTTTATTGATGCAGGACTTGATAAGCAAAAAGTGCTATATCCACGTAATGCGATATTATTCAGGCTTAAGAAGGAGGGTAAGTTTGACATGCTACAGCATGAATGAACTGGAAGACAGGACGCTCAGTGAAATAAGCCAGTCACGAAAGGACAAGTGCTGTGATTCTTTATATGAGGTCCCCCGAGTCCTCAAATTCAGAGACAGAAAGTAGAGTGGTGATTGCCAGGGGCCATGGGGAGTGTTTCACGGGGACATGATGTCGGTTCCGGAGGATGGAAAAGTTCTGGAGATGGGGGTGATGGTTGCATAGCAAGGTGCGTGTATCAAATGCCGCAGAACTGTACACATGGAAGTGGTACGTTAAGTCACGTGGACTCTGCCACGCGCACGCACAAACCTGCCGCCCTTTCCTCCACGTCCGCTCCTCCTGCCGACTTCCCATCGCGGTTAACACCCGCTCTCGTTTTCTGTCTGCGGAAGCCGAAGGCCGCCTCTTCCTCTCACGGCCACGTTCAGAATCTCCCCACGTCTCAGCCGCCCAGCACGTGGCCCTCGGGGCAGCCCGCTGCGCACGTCTCCACTGGCTTCTCACATTCTTCCGAGTGACGGCCGCTCTTCGCCGTGACCCACGAGCCCCGTGTTGTCCGTCGCCTGCCGTCACCTCGCTGACTTCCTGTCCCACCCGCTCCTTGTTGTTCACTCCGTCCCAGCTGCATAGGTCTCCCCTCCTGCTCGGACACCCCCAGGACGTCCCTGCCTCAGCACCTTTCCCCTCGCCGTTCCCTCTGCCTGCAACGCGCTTCCCCCCACATCTGCATGGTTCCCCGCCTGCTTAGGAGTGCGCCCATATCTCAGGGAGCCCTTCCCAGCACCCCCAACCCTTCCTAGTCTCCTTGCTTGCTTTAGTTTTCCACATTCACGTGTATCACTGTCTAACGCATATTTTATTTTCCTTGTTTATTTGCGGTCTTCCCCAGGAAAATGTGTGATGTTTAAGGCCGAGGTTTTAAAATCTCTCTTGTTTTCTGTTTTTCCCACAGTGTCCAGATCAGCACTCAACATAGACTTGGCACATAATCAATATTGTTAAACTAATGATGGAATCCTGACGTTTAGAGAGCTGCTCAGGATCTGTCTCTTTTAGGAAACCTTCTCTGGTGGGTGTCTAACCGCCCTAATCTCTTTATATGTGTTCAACCTACTTGAAGCGCCTTTGCCAGTTAGACCAATATTTCATTTAAGCCATTGGTTCTCAACCAGGAGCGATACCGCCCCCTCGGGGGGCATTTGGCAATATCTGGAGACATTTTTGGTTGTGAACGGAGCGGGGGGTGGGGTGGGGGTCGGCGTGCGTACTGGCATCTCTGGTGGGCGGAGGCCAGAGATCTTGCTGACGACCCTACAATGCACAGGACAGCTCCCCATGACAAGGAATTATCCGGACAAAGTGTCAGTGGTACTGAGGTGGAGAACCCCTGATTTAACTCAGTCATGCTAGGAGTCATCTGGTCTGCTTTTAATAGGAGCTAAGTTCCTTGCAGATTGTTTTAGGTTGAATTGTGTTCTCCAAAAAAAAAGACACATTAAGCCCTGATCTCCAGCACCTCACAATGTGTGACCTTATTTGGAATAAGGACTTTGCAGAGGTTAAGTTAAAATGAAGTCCCTAGGGTATGCCCTACTCCAACGTGACCGGTGTCCTTATGAAAAGGGGACATCTGGATGTGGAGATGCACAAAAAGACCACACAAAGACACAGGACGAAGGTGGCCATGTGACGGGAGTGATACAGCTACAAGCCAGGGAACCGAAGCAGCCACTGAAGCTTGGACAGGCAGGAAGGACCTTCCACTGGAGTCCTCGAAGGGTGCCTGGCCCTGGGACATCTGGATTTCAGAGTTCCAGCCTCCAGACTGTGAGGCTGGTTTAAATCACCTGGTCTGGGTACTTGGTTAGGGCCCTAGGACACGAATCCAAGGGCAGAGCCCGTGCTGATCCGGATAGGGTCTGTGCTCTGCGACGATTCAATTAGTTCCTTAGGAGAGCGAGAGATCGTCCCAGGATGCTCACGTGGGAGGAGAGACAAGGAGATTTAGGCTTTTGGATGTTCTCAAACCTGTGACCCGCCATTGGCCGAGAGCGCTTGGATAATAGATGTTCGAAGCCACTCGTCGCCAAAGCCTTTCATGGGAAAATTACCCCAGCACAAAGTGTTTTTTTGCTAATATTAACTTTGGTTCTATTTCAGATCAATGGAGGCAACAACCAGGAGATGCCATAAATCCTGCTGAGCCTGTCAGAGCTGCCCAATTACGCCCCGTTAAAGCTTTCGGTGGCTAATGATGCGACGTTCTCCGGGCATGGATGCGGGCAGGAGGGGGACTTTCTGGCCAGCATCTGGCTCACGGCAGAGACACAGGTCACGGAGCGTTATCAGAAGGCTCTTTGGCTCTAATGAAGGGTGAAGCCTTGAATGTGATGTTTTCTAAAAAAAAAAAAAAAAAAAAAAAAAAATGAGGATAATTTAAAAATAAACAAAGGTCTGGATTTAAAGGCTACTTACCGCCTCGGGACTGAGATTAATGGCGAGTGGCAGGTTTCCGTGACGATCTCCTGGAGCCTGAGCAGTCGTGGTGAGTTTCCAGAGAGATAACGTCTTTTCACGTATAAAAGACCCTATTGATTTCTTGTTAGTATCACCCCCGAAAATGTGCAGCGTGTATCTATGGAGCGGAGACAATCTTCCATCACTCGCTTTATGGGAAGAGAATGGTTATTGTATCTCTTCCCATAAAATAGAATCTCTTTTTCTCTTCTAAAAATCTGCCCATTCCTCTGGGAATTTCCTTTGTAATTTGTGGAAGTGAATTGACCCTTTTTTTTTTTTTTGGCATGTGCCAGTATCTTTATCTTTGGCTTCTCTACATTTTCTCGCTGTCCTCTGGAGTCTGGATTGTTACTGGGACTTGCCTGTAAATTTTTTAAAGCCGTGCCGTTGAAACACACACATGATGGTGGATGTCAGGTGTCCTGAGACTTGCTCAGACGACGTGCTCCTCCCTTGCCCCCCGGTGGGGGCTCGTGTTAGCAAGTGCCTAGTAGGGCATTGGAGGCAGCAAGAGATTGTCTGGTGTATCCCAACAGAGCAGAAATGCAAACCACCGCATCGCGGAAGGAAGGAAGGATTTTTCCTGAGCGTGGGGTTCTCAGAGTTACCCCTGGATGTTTCTTCAGGATCAACGACGATACAAGGGCAAAGATCTTCATATGTGAACATCGTGCCCTGAGAAGCAGCTTCCTAAACGCGTGAATTTTCGGCGGCGAAGTCCCCAGCGATGCAGTCTCACCCGGGCCTTGCACACAGAGGTCTGCAAACCACAGCGGCATCTGCAACGCCTGTCCTCGTGGTTCCGCTTCCCCCTCTTTATTCACACAGGTCTCCCCCCGTTTCTCCTGTCCCGAACCTACCCATCCTTGCAGGCGCCCCTCCACACGCCCCCCGCCACACTTCCCGCCCTCTGCACAGGCTTCTCTCTTGTCCCTGGGGACTCATGGATTGCACCACCCCAACTGGCATTTACTTATAAACTCCCTTATCCTCTGCGGCCCGGCCTCTGCTCCACGTCTTCGTGGTGCTTCACTCGAAGCAGGCTCAGGCTCTTCACTTCTGCACTCTGCCTGGAGCCAATCAATTTATTTTGCACTATTGCCAGATGGTTTTTTAAAAAGCATCTATATATTTTAATATATGTATAAGACAAATATAAATCTCAGTGTTACAGGCTGAAATGTGCACCCCCCCAAAATTTGTATGTTGAAGTCCTAACCCCCAGTACCTAAGAGCGTGACTGTTTTTGGAGACAGGGTCTTGAAAGAGGTGATTATGTTAAAAATGAGGTCACTAGGGTGGGTCCTAATCCACTGTGACTGGTGTCCTTGATCTTGGACTTCTAACTTCCAGAACCGTGGGGAAATAAATTTCTGTTGTTTAACCCACAAGTATGTGGTGCTTTGTTTTGGCGGCCCTAGCAAACCAATATAATCACTAGTCGTGGAGCCCAGTGACATAAGACAAAGGCCAAATTTCTCAGCTTGATATTCAAGACTCTCTATGTCCTCGTCCCACCCCACGTTCCCAGTCTGTCTTCTTCCTTCGACATCGGAGCCCTCTGTCCACCCCTCTGGTCCACTCCCAGGCTCTTCCCACCCCACGGTCCTTCCCGGCCCTGCCCCTTGGCCCTTGGCTCATTCTCTTCCTGGACAGCTCTCAACTCCTCCTCCACCCGTGCAGACCCGAACCGAGGCCCACCCAAGTCCAAGCCTTCCCTGAAGCTCCAGCGACAGTGTACTAAGTGGGACAGAGACACGGAGGTTTGCTGTGGATCACGCAATGGTTTTCAAACTGTGCTTTTCCCCAAGAGCCACTGTGTGTGATGGGCGATGACAACGGGGAGACGTCTCAGCCCCTCCTGGCGATCCGCCACACAGAGCCGCCTGACTTTTCCCGTGCGATTGCTTTGTTTTTCCATATATTATTTGAGGAAAGGTTCTGTGGAGGGTGGACATGATCCTGGAGAGTGCCGCTGAAAATCCTATCCAGGACGTAATGACAACAAAATGTCCAAAGAAAGTCATACGAAGCTAATGGTCCTTGCTCAGGAAACACTTAAGCAAACAAAGCCCGTAACGCTTTTATCTAGATTTCCTAGAACTGTACTCATTGCGAGGGATAAACTCAATTATCAAAACTCATCGACTCTGAAAATGTAACTTCCATATACTACTGCCCACTCCAATTCATCAGACAGGCGGCTGGTATGCTGTTAATGCAATCGCGGCTTGTCACGTTATCAATCTGTTTTCTAAGTACGGGAGGGTGGCGTTTTGGAGTCTCTGATACAGATGTGGACGTTTGCCAGGGCACATCTGGCCAGGAGTTTGCCGAACGATGATCTCAGGAAGAAATCCATCTCGGGTTCCCTTCCGCTGACCTTAGGGCCAATTTCTCAGGCTCACTCTTCTCTATTGTGATATAAAAATTAAATTTCAGTCTTTATGATTTCTGCAGTGTTCAGAAATAAACAGCGTATCTTGTATGTTAGCACGGACTCAATGAGGCAAGGAGGGGACTCTGTGATGACATCCCCTGAGAATTCAGCTAAGGTCCTTCCCCAAGGCTTGGAGAGAATTTCCTTGGACCTTTTTGCTTCAGAAGCTTGGCCAGACTGAAGGCTTTTTCAATTGAGCCTTTTGATATCAAATGTCCATCTGTGAACCTACGTTAGATTTCTCAAATGCCCATAGGGTGATCAAATTGGGAAAGGGAAGCTAAATCTTCCCCACGTTCTTCCTGGTTCTCTGCTTTTCCCCACCCGCCAACACACACACACACACACACACACACACACACACACACACACACACAGAGCTTTTGAGTCTCAGATTCCTGAGCATTTTCAAAACAAAGGCAATTCCCTTGGAGTCAAGGTGAGGTTATTTATTCTGACGCAGATGGATGTTGTATAGAGACGTGAACCCCTTCCTTCTCTCTGAAGGTATAATTCTTTTTCTCATAAAATTCCATAACTAGATTCATAAGTCAGTATCATGCACTCCGATTACTCTGTTTCATCGGAGATTCCTGTGCCATAGATTTCCTATGTTTCTGATCAGTTACCATGGATATGGCTTTGGTTATCACAGTTCTCGGTAACTACGAGCTGTACATTTGTGGGCTTCACCCACTGTAAGGACTAATCTGTGCAAAGCTCTCAGGATAAACCTTGTTTGTTTGTTTTTAATTCTTTTTCATGCGAGTAGAAGGATTATGGATCCAGGGGAAACAGTTGGGAGGGGAGCTGAAACAAATTCGCCATATGTTTGTTTATTATCAAACATTTCCATCTTATCTTCACTCCGAGCAAAAATTTCGGATACGGTTTAAGTGTTGGAGACGCTTCCCTCTGAGGCGGCTGAGTTTTGGGGACCCTTTCGATCATTTCCCTCCTCTCCCTATTCGTACTCATCACATCACAGCATAATGACTTGTGCACCTGTCTGTCTTTCTTCTGCCTTCCCCGTAACCCTGCCACGAAGTCCTGGAGAGGGACCGCAGTTTACTTTCTCATCCCCAGAGCCTGGTCGAGTGGCTCAGGGCACAGAATTCTCAACATGTGTTGAACAGATGAATGGCTATTTTCCTGTATTTCTCTCCTCTTACTCAGCTGAAGAGCGCAGTTAAATCTAAGATCCCTTGGATGGTTGAGACATGGCTCTTCTGGCTATAGGGGGGAAAAATACCACTCCAGGAATAGGGGTGGGGGAAGGGCTATCCCAGGCAAGGGGCCGGGAGTGCAGACAGGGATTCCGGCAGCAAGGGGGCGGGAACAGGAGCGTGTGGGTTTACCCCGTGGGTTTACCCTGTCATGAACACGAGCCCCAGGGCTCCGCCCGTCCCCTGCTCCTCACCTTTGAGGCAACAGCTTTTCTCTGCGTTCTACAGCTTCTGCGACGCAATTGCGCGAGGCCCACGGCGGCCTCTCTGGCTTCTACGTCGTCAGGTTTAAACGTCAGCTTCAAACATTCTCTCGGTCCTATAGTTTCTTCCTTCCAACGCCCGGAGCAATAATCTGGTCGAGCTCCTGTTTCTATGCGGGGCTTTGTAAAGTCGAGTGGATCGGCGGTCTCCTTGTCAGGGTACCCAGAAGGCCAATCGAGTCTAGCCAGCGGTCAATGTCATATGCTAGAAAGCATGGTTTCCCATGGCTGCTTTCACCAAGGGATGGGGGCGCGGCATTGGGGCGGGGCATTGAGGCGGTTGTGGGGAGGGGGGCTGGACCTCAGCCTGGGGTGGCGGGAAGGGGCTGCTGAAACTAGTCAAGGCAATTTCATCTCCTCCATCCTCACGAGCTCTCGGTCAAAGAATGCAAGGTTGGGTGGCACAGGGCATTCCTCTGAGCCCGGACTGGTCGAGGGGTGGGTTTGTAACTTAGGGCGATGTTGCACGAGGGGAGACGTGTGCAGCCCTGAAATAACCCCGCTCCGAGGGGAGGGACAGGAGGAGGGCGGTCTCTCTTCCTCAGGACACTGCTGTGCACAGTAATTGGGCCCAGAGCTGCTGCAGCCATTTCTGCTTCCGCCCCAAGGACGACGTTCATCGCCCAAGGGGCAGAACCCAGAGCGAGCCAGGGAAACTGAGCCAGCGCCAGAGGGTTAGGTAGGTCTGGAAGCCCACTCTTTCTCTTGACTTCTGGTCGTGTGATCCAACACATTTTCTTGCTGTTTCAGCCAGTTTGCGGTGGGTGTTTGTAATTTGCTGCTGGGCGCAAGGCAGGAGTGGGGTAGGAGGTTGGAGGGAAGGTGGGGGAGTCTTTGAGCATGGGGGGCGATAGGAGTTTCTGTGCTTCAAATGGTCGATTCTTAATATCGGTGGGAGCAGGGCCAGCTTCACAGGCTGGCGACCCAGGCGGCCACGCAGGGCTCTGCGCTTGGCTTAATGCTCTGCCGTTGCCATCTTGCAATTCCTAAACAATTTTAATCTGCATTTTTATCTTGTGCCGGCCTCACGAATCATCCAGCCAATCCAGGGCAGGCGATGTAACGTAAAGAAAAGGAGTCGTAAACTGTAAAGCACCATACGAAGCACGGTTTGTTATTATCTCTAAGCCTCTTGTCGTTCTCCACAGGGACAAAAGATACTGTGTGGACCTCCTATGTCTAGCGTCACTGGCCTTCCTGCTGGGAAACCTCCCGTTCACACAATCCACTGTCTGCTCCCTGACCCCCAATAACCCGCGTGGATCCCCGTGACTCTCATGGGAATATGGAGAGAGAGGTGGGGAATCATCGCTCATAGAAGATTCTTTTCCATTTCCAAGAGTTTGGGGAAGCATATGGCCAAAGTGAAATTTTAATTATTTGATTGACTGCTAAACAAACAAGCAAAGCAAACACACATTAATAATACTGTACACACACACACACACACACACACACACTCATCCATATGCGGCCCGCTGGAGTCTCACTAAATCTGCTGCCCTGTTTGCAACCTTCCCTAGCCTTTGGGGACTTATCTGGACCCACAGCCAAATTGTTCTACTCCTTTATCCTGTTTTTGTGCGTGTGTGTGTGTGTGTGTGTGTGTGTGTGTTCGTGTGTCTCAGATGGAAAGAACGACTGTCTGGTTCAGCCTGTCCTTTCCTGCTAATGTTGTTCCTGAGTGTTACTTGGGAGATAATTAATGTGTCCCATTTTAGTGCAAAAATATACCTTGTCCCAGGTCACATGACAAATGTAACCATAAAAAGTTTAAAATGCTATTATTTTAAAATTTATTTTCTCATAAAAAATGGTTCCTGAAATGATCATAATTTGAATTACTTACTCTGTAGTTATAATGCATTATGCCCTGGCACGGGTCCAGGTGTGGTAACCCCCGGGCTGAGCGAGATCTGAGAGTCGGGATTCCGCAGCTGCTGTCTCTATCCGCAAGTCCTTCCTGGGAGGCTCGGCTCTGTGTCTGGTCCATTTTGCATCAGCCTGAAATCCAGGCTGCAGATCATCATTTTACTCTCTCTCTTCCCTCCTGCCGCTAACGTGGCATTTCTCTGTGACATTACTATGGAGGTGTAGAGATTTTTAAAAAGCGCACTTTAATTCTTAGATAAAGGAAAGTGCATAATGCCTGAGGACACCAAGCTCCCCACTGGGTGCTTCATCAGTGATTCTAAAGCTGCACTTTGGGGATGTCGAAGAAAGAATGGCCAGCCCGTAGAAAAGTCTCGTAAGAGTTCATTTGAGCCAGACTTTTGAGGACACATGCAGAAGCAAGATCTCAGCGGATTGAGAAAATGCTCCAGGAAATGACAGCTTTGCAGTTCCTTTTATGCATTTAGAATCAAAGGGGGAAACCCGAGGGAGGTACATGAAATTTATTGGTGGTAGATTAGTTGACATTCAACAATCGTAGGTCATGTAGATGGTACGTGGGCAACAAGACCAGAACGAGGGGTTCTGTGATCTGTTCTGGTGGTTGCCCTGGTGTCAGGTTGCATGCTCATGGGGGCGTGGGGGGGTGGGGAAGGTGAGAGGGGGTTGCAGAAGGAAAACTGCTCTGACACCTCAAAGGTATGTTATCCTAGATGCATAGATGCATAAGAACGATGGATGGACTCGCTTAAGGTAAAGATTGACCTCGGCTAAGGAAGCTACGGGCTTGGGAAGCTACTAAGATTGACTTCAGCTAAGGAAGCTACTAGCCCAATTAGAAATTTATGATCAGACCATCCCGAGGGTTACTTTTGGTCACTGACCTTGTCATGCCTTCCAGGTGGCCCCCTGGGCTTGTCAGGTTTATTACGTAGCCCCTTTTTCATTCGCGGGGACCCCCTGCCCCCTGCGAGCTTGTCTGACCCCAGAGTCATTAGAAGTATTGGAAACAGGAAGTCCCTGGTCATCATTTAGTGATGACTGTTGGTCTCAGAGACCTCCAGAGCTCCTGGTGCAGGGTGAGGGGGATACTGCCACCTGACCAGGCTGCCACTGTGCTAACAGAGCAAGTATGTCTCTGCTGTGAACCCTGCTAACAGCTGCAACTTACCTAGTGCCAGGTACTGTCCTGGCAGCCGAGCCTAGACATTGCTTCATCAGTCTTTGCGACTGTCGTGTGGGAAAGCACACTTGCTTCCTATGACCGCTGTAACAAATCACCACGAATTTCGAGGCTTAAAACAACACAGGTTTATTACCTTACGGTTCAGGAGGAAATGGATCAGACAGGGTTAAAATCGAGGCATGTGCGGACTTGCGTTCCTTCTGGAAGCTCCGGGGAAGAATCTGTTTCTTGCCTTTCCGGCTTCTAGAGGCACCTGCATCCCTCGGCTGGTTGACTCTTCCTCCATCTTCTAAGCTGGGAGCATGACGTCTTCAAAGCTCTCTCTCTGACCTCTGCTCTCATCATCACGTCTCCTTGTTTGACCCTCGTTCTCTTGTGTCCTTCTTATAAAGACTTGTCACCCAGATAACCCAGGCCAATCTTCCTAACTCAAGATTTTTCATTTAGTCACATCTGCGAAGGCCCTTTTGCCATGTAAGCTCACCTAGTCTCAGGTTCTGGGGATATGTCCCTCTTTGGGGTTCATTATTCTGTCCACCATGAAAAGGTACCGTTATTAGCCTCACTTTACGAATAAGGAAACCTCTCCTAGGGTCACATGGCTGATGTCAAACCCCTGACACCTGAACCCTGGGGTGTCAGAATCCCCAGCTTACCCTTTTGGGCCAGTGTGTACCCTTTTTGCAATGCCTGCACCTCCCAAACCCACAAGGGGGCCTGGGCAGTGCCCGCGCTGAGTAAAATTCTCTCATGTGGTGGACACAGAGACACAGACTCATGGGCCGCCGCCTCCAAGGCCAACCTGGCTGCAAGGCCCAGATTCCGAGAACGTTCTCCACCCTCCAAACCTCACGGAGTAGCCGGCTGCCGTTAGCCTCACCGGCGACCCCCATCCCTCTGCGTTTGTCTGGCCTGGTGGAGTTAGTTTCGTTCCAGGTCCCAAAGCCAGCAGCGGCGGATACCTGGGACCTTGTTGGACGTGGAGTTTCTGGCTCCGCCCAGACGGGCTGAATCAAACCTGCCCTCCGGCCAGCTCCCCTGGCGTTACGTTTGAGCAGCCAGGTGTGCGGGACCCCCCGGGCTGCCTTCACACACCTGCTCTCCTCTCCCACCCCTCCGCAGGGGTCTGGGGCTTCCACTCCCGCACCTTGGGAGAAGCAGGAGGAAAACAGCTATGTTGCTCTTTCTCAGCTTCTGCGAGCTGGCAGTGGAAAGGGCACCGCCTGGCAGTGCTCCGCGAACCCGGCAGCTGTGCGGGGGCGGCGGGGGCGTGGCCCGCGCATCCGGGGACCCTGCCAGTTCCTCCTGCTGCCCCTCTCTCCTGGCCGGCGGCTGGACAGCTGTTTGGGGCAGCGCTGGACGCCTGGTCCCTCTTCCTGCGCATCACCCACAGGCAACCGGAAGGCGTGAGATGACTTTGACCTTGGTGTCTAGTCCGATCCTTCTCACTCTGAAAGTGCTTCAACATGTTGGCTTGGTACGTTCTGAGCGCTGTGGAGTTTTGGCAGAGTAGCCAATAAGTATTTTTAGTTCCTTCCTCCTTTATGTTTGCCAAAAAACCACAGTCATTACTCACAAGCGGGGCAAGTTCCCTGCCTCCCGGTCTCCAGAAGGGTCCAGGTTTGCCCTCAGATGCCTACCCAGGGGCCTCCGCCCTGGGCCGCTAAGCCATCTCTGAATTCAGCATTATGCTAACACCTACAGCGAAGCACAAGACTGTGTCCTTTTTCAATAAAATAAGCCCTAAGCTTTTTTTAAAAATTAAATTTAAAAACGGTAGTAAAATACATATTACAAAATTTCCCATTTTAACCATTTTTATGTGCACCGTTTGGTAGCATTAAGTATATTCACATTGTTGTGTAACCGTCACCACCATCCATTTCCGGAACTTTTTCATCTTCCCAAACTGAAACTCTGTCCCATGGAACACCAACCTCACGCCCTCGTGTCCCCCGCCCCTGGCACCCACCCTCCTCCTTTCTGTCTCTATGAATTTGAGTCCTTTAGGTCCCTCACAGAAGCGGACTCATACAGTATTTGCCCTTCTGTGACAGTCCATTTTCACTTAGTATAATGTTTTCAAGCTTCGTCCACGTTGAGCGCCCTCAGCGTTTTTAAAAAAATCACTCATCTGATTGATAACAGTCATGCTAAATGAAAGCGCAGCTCCATGTTTTTGCTTTAGGCAAGTCGTTTCTGATTAGTCCTGGCCCACGTCTGCTAAGGTAGGGCAGCGTCTGCTTCAAAAAGGGGGATCGCACGCTGGGAGCGTGCCTCGTGTGGACCACTCTTGGCTCGGGCTCCTTCATGGGCATGATCTGGGGAGAGCCACCTGGGCACCGTCACTCCGAGAGAGTGAAGTCTACAGGATTAGAGCTTAGACATCTTTCCACAAATGCCAAGATGCCAATTACATCTGCCAAAGGGAAAGTGCCTGCATCCTCAGCATCTTCAGCTCTGGTGCCCTGTGTGGATCTTATTTTTAATGGCAGTACCTTCCAGACCACAAGGGATGAAAAATCTCGCTGTTGGTGGAGGGATAACGGCCCTAAGGATGTAGTTCAGTAAACACAGGATTCTTTTGTGATGCACTTTCCAAATGAAGCGCACACTTTGGGATTAATTAAACCCTTTTCTAGCCGCCTGCCAGTGTAACCTTTCTTTTATGCTTCTTAGGGGGGCACACCGTGTAAAAAGTCAAATCTATTATGTTCATGACTTGAAGGGAAAGATCTGGGACAAAATTACCTTACACACCGTTTCTTTCTTTCTTTGAAACATTTTTTTCTGAGTGTTGGATCAAACGGAGAGGTCTCTGAGCTGGGTGTTAGCTAAACAAGATTCAACCCAGAGCAAGAGTGATTTGGAATTAAAAGCCACAGAGACCGCTGAAGACAACGTGAACCTGACTTTCTTGGCACACTCTGGGGGGACATTAGGGATCTATGTGAAAGTGGAATTAGGGATATTTGCCTGTTCAAGCCACAGCCAGTGTTCTTGGTCCAATCTTGCCGTGATTTTGAGTGCATGACATTTAATTAATTTTACGGTTAATTCTTTTCACTATTCCTTTTCTGACAGAGTCATTTTTTGAGCTCTCAGCTGGTTGGCAAAAATCTCTATCAGTCATTATCCTTGCTCCAGCCCAGACAGGGTCATCTGGCTGCAGCAGGAGGCAGCAAGCAGCAGCAGCAGCCGCAGCAGCGAGCTGCAGGCGTGGGGCTGAGACAAGATTTCAGAGCGAGGACAGCTTCCTGGAAGAAGCTTGGTCCAGAAGCGCCACCCCGGTGGCTCACGGGTCCCTTCCAAAGCTTCCCTTCTCCTGGCTTCGATCTTTAGGAGTTTTTTTTTTTTTTAAATGCTTGCATTTTTAAGAAAAAAAATTTTTTTTTTAACTTGATGTGAAAGTAACACACAGGCACACGGAGTAACAGAAAGTAGAAAAGAGACGACGGTGTAGACTGACATTCTCGCTCATGTCCTCTCCTAGGAGCCACTCGCTCTGTTCCTGGCTTTAATTCTTCTGGAGCTTCCTCTGCCGCTGCGATCACACTTCCATCGCTCGGTTTATCGATTGTGGGCACTAGCTTTTGACTCTTAAGTAGAAAGATAAGGGTTTAGCTCGCCTACCCCACCCCTCCCTCTTTGCCCTTGTTGAAAAGGAAGGAAACCTCGTTTAAAATGGAGCGAGGACGCCCTGAAGGGGGCGCACTCACGCAGACCCCCACGAACGGGAGGACGAACCGCGGCGGAGGAAGGGCTGCCCAGCCAAACACCTCTTCTTTTGTCGGTCCTCTTTGGTCCCTAGAAAAGCAAGCCCCTCTCCTCCGTTCTTCCGGTTTGCTACAGCTTTGCTTGTCCCAAACTGTAATTCCTCTGTTATTTCCGAATAAACCCATTTTGCTGGTAAAACACCTGACTCTTCTGTGTTTTTAAGGTCAATATCCGGTTTTCTCCTTCATTTTTATAACTGTTTTATGGAGCTAGAATGCACATACCGTAAATTTACACTGTTAAAGTGTACAATTCAGTGTTTTGGGTTTTTTTTTAGTATATCCACAGATTGTGCAGTCACGTCTAAGTTCACTGTGCACCAATCTCTGAATCCAGAACATTTTCGTCTCATCCCACCCGGCAAAAAGAAACCCCACTTCCATTGGCAGGGAACCCTCAGTCTTCCCTCCCCTCAACCTCTGGCAAGTACTGATTTTTCTACATCATCACCAATATTTGCTATTCGTCAGTCTTTTTTCTTACAGCCGTCCTAGTGGGTGCAAAGTGGTTTCTGATCGTGGTTTTGACTTGCTTTTCCCTAATGACTATAAGTTTTGAGCATCTTTTCATGAGCTTATGGGTCATTTATACATCTTCTTTGGAGAAATGTCTATATAAGTCCTTCGTCTTTTTCAGTTGGGTGGCTTGTTTATTGTTGAGGTATAAGAGTTCTTTATATATTCTAGACACTAGATCCTTATCGGATATACGCTTCGCAAATATTTTCTCCCAAATATTTTCCGTGGGTTGTCATTTCACTTTCTTGATGTTGTCCTTTGAAACACAAGTTTTAGATTTTGACAAAGTCCAATTAACCTAATTTTCTTTTGTTGCTTATGCTTTGGATATTATACCTAAGAAGCCATTGCCTAAACTAAGGTCACGAAGATTAACTCTGATGTTTTCTTTTTTTAAATAGATTTTTATAGTTTTAGCTTTTATACTTTGGTCTCTAATAGGGATTATGTGGAATCTGCGGACCAGTTTGGGGAGTTGCCATCTAAATAATATCAAGTCTTCTAGCCAGTGAACATGGATTCCGCTTATTTAAGTCTTTTTAAATTTCTTCCAATAATGTTTTATAGTTTTCAGTTTGTAAGGTTGTCTTAAATTGTTTTCTTAATTTCATTTTTATATTGTTCATTGCCAGGGTATAAAAATAGAATTGCTTTTTATACATTGATTTTGTGTCCTTCAGCCTGTTGGATTCGTTTATTAGTTCTAACAGTGCATGTGCATGTGCGTATGTGTATATTTCTTAGGATTTCCGAAGATCATGTCATCTGTGAATACATAAAAAATGGTATTACTTCCTTTTTTCCAATCCAGATGACTTTTTTTTTTTTTCTTTCCTGTTTGCCTTGGCTAGAATTTCCACTACGATATCGAATAGCAGTGGTGAGAGTGGTCTTATTCCCAGTCTTAGGGGAGAGTCTTCAGTCTTACCAGGGTGGGCTTTCCATAGACGCCTCTATCAGGCTGAAGAAGTTCCCCTCCGTTCCTAGTTTGTTAGGTGCTCTTAACGTAAGAGTGTTGGATTTTTGTCAAAGGCTTTCTCTGTGTCTACTGAGATGATTATGTGGTTTTTGTCCTTTATTCTACTAATACATCGATTTGTCATATGTTAAATCAACATTGCACTCCTGGCATAAATCCCACTTAGTCATATAATCCTTTTTATATGTTGCTGGAGTAGATTTGCTAGTATTTTGCTGAGGATTTTCACATTTATGTTTAAAAAAGATATTGGTATGTGATTTTTTTTGGGGGGGTGATGTTTTAGAATGAGTTGGGGAGTATTCCCTCTTGTTTTATTTTTTTTTGGGAAGAATTTGTGAAGGATTGGTATTAATTTTTCTTTAACATTTGATAGAATTCACCAGGGAAGCTATCTAGTCCTGGGCTTTTGTGTGCGTATGTGTGTGTGGCGGGGGACAGGGAGGGTTCAATTACTAATTCAGTCTCTTGTTATAGATCTATTCGTAGTATCTATTTCTTCTTGAGTCCCTTATTGAGTTTTCCCTCTTCCCCTAATTTTTTGATATTTATATTATTTTGAATTCATCAGTCATTTTTCTAACTTTAAATAATGGACTTATCTTTTGATTTCTTGTACATCGATCATCCACAATTTCATTTGACCCCCCACTCGTTCGGATAAAGGTATACACACCCCATATTTTCCTCCCTCCTTCCTTGTGATAATATCTATTATTTACACTTTCACGATTTCAAGTTTAGTAACATCTGTATTCTGTCCTGACAACACAACTGAGTCTCGGGTGTTATATTTGCAGTGTAAATTGAAAAGTTAAAACGAATGAATGGCTTAACATTATAAAGATATCCTCAGGAGTGTCCCATGCCTAGCCCAAGAGTGAAATGTGTTATTTTTTTCAAATGTAAAAAAAAAAAATTATCATAGTTTGTTGATAGCTTAAGAGTAGACACATTTTGTTTGTTTCATTTTTAGACCATTTTTCGTAGTTTGTCCTAGAGGGTCTGACTGCCTTTCTTCTTTTTTTTAAATAATTTTTGTCAATCATAGTTGGACGATATTATAGTTTTGTGTGTACAACATAATGATTAGACATTATAACTTATGATCACCCTGATGTATCTAGAACCCATCTGACACCATACACAGTTATCATGATATTATTGATTATATTCTTATGCTAAACCTTACATCTCCGCAACTATTTTGTAATTACCAATTTGTATTTCTTAATCCTGTCCCCTTTTTCAGCCCCCAACCTCCCACCCATGAGGCAACCCTCAAAATGTTCTCTGTATCTGTGAGTTTGTTTCTGTCTTGTTTGTTTTGCTCTTTAGAGTCCACGTGTAAGTGAAATCCTACGGCATTTGTCTTTCTCCGTCTGATTTACTCCACTCAGCACAAAACTCCCTAGGTTCATTCATGTTGTTACAGATGACAAGATTTCATTAAATTTTTTTTTTATGGCTGAGTAATATTCCATTTATACACGTACTACCTCTATTCATTCATCCATTGATGGACATCAAGGATGCCTCCATATCTTGGCTATTGTAAATAACGCTGTAGTGAACATATGGATGTACATGTCCCCTCAAAGTAGTGTTTTGCGTTTCTTTGGATAAATACCCAGAGTGGGATTACTGGGTTCTTCTTTGTCTCTTTCTATAGCCTTTGTCTGGTTTAAGTAGTGTTACCCTAGATTTTTTTTTTTTCATTTTCATTTCCATGAAATATTTTTTCCATCCCTGTACTTTCTGTCTCTGTGTGTCTTTTGATCTGAAGTGAGTCTCTTATAGGCATCGTATGTAAAGGTCTTGTTTTCTTATCCATTCAGCCATCTTATCTTTTGAATGGAGCATTTAGCCCTTTTTCATTTGAAATAATTGTTGATAGATATGTAATTATTGCCGTTTTTTTATTCATAGTTTTTGTTTTTCTTCTTCTCTTCTTCTTAAAGAAGTCCCTCTAATATTTCTTGTAATACTGGTTTGGTGATGTAGCTTTTTCTTGTCTGGGAAGCTTTTCATCTGTCCTTTGATTCTAAATGATAGCTTTGCTGGGTAAAGTAATCTTGGTTGTAGGTCTTTGCTTTTCATCATTTTGACTATTTCATGCTAGTCCCTTCTGGCCTGCAAAGTTTTTGTTGAGAAATCAACTGACAATCTTATGGGAGCTCCCTTGTAGCTAACTAACTGCTTTTCTCTTGCTGCTTTTAAGATTCTTTGTCTTTAAACTTTGGCATTTTAATTATGATGTGTCTTGTTCTGGGCCTCTTTAGGTTCATCTGCTTTGGGACTCTCTTTGCTTCCTGGACTTGTATGTCTATTTTCTTTACCAGGTTAAGGAAGTTTTCTGTCATTATTTCTTTAAATAAGTTTTCAATTCTTTCTCTCTTTCTTCTCTGTCTGGTACCCTCATGATGTGAATGTTGGTACACTTGACATTGTACCAGAGGCCCCCTAAACTATTCTCATTCTTTTAGATTCTTTTTTCTTCTTGCTGATCTGATTGGGTGTTTTCTGCTACCTTATCTTCTAAATCACTGATTCGATCCTCTGCTTTTTCTAATATACTATTGATTCCCTCTAATGTTTTCTCCATTTCAGTTACTGTATTCTTCATTTCTGGTTCTTTTTTATGTTTTCTATCTCTCTGTTAAAGTTCTCACTGAGTTCATCTACTCTTCCCCTCAGTTCACTGAGTATCCTTATAACCAGTGTTTTGAATTCTGCATCTGGTTGATTGCTTGTCTCCATTTTGTTTAGTTCTTTTTCTGGATCTTTGTTCTGTTTTTCACGTGGGACATATTTCTTTGTCTCCCCATTTTGGCTGTCTCCCTGTGTCTGTTTCCTACGTAGTAGGTAGGGCTCCTAAGTTTCCCAGTCTTAGTAGAGTTGCCTAATGTAGTAGGTGTTCTGTGGGGCCCAGTGGCACAGTCTTCCCTGGTTACCTGAGCCAGGTCTTCCGGGTGTGTCCCTTGTATGGGTTGTGTGTACCCTCCTGGTGTAGCTGAGCCTTAGTTACTACTTGTACATCAGTGGGAGGGATTGGTTGTGAGGACAGGCTGGTGAGGCGCTGATGCTATGGAGCAGGATTCACTTTGCAAGGCTCTGGTGCCTTCCCAGTCTGCCCTTTGGGTATGTTGTCCTCAGATGAAATCTTGACTGGTGCTCCAGTTTGGGTTGAAGCTGGCCACCAGGCGTGCTGGTCCCAGAGCCTCTTGGGAGAGGCCCTGCTGCAGGTCAAGTTTAGCCTGCACACTGCCTGGTGCCACCTGGCAAGAGTCACCAAGCAATCTGCAGATGGCCACCACCAGTGCTGGGCTTAGAGATGCCTCAAGAGGCCAAACCAAAAACTGAGGCTGGCTGCCTCTAGAGCCGGGCTTGGGGCTTCTCGGCAGAGGCACGGGGCATGCTGAGGCTAGGTGCTGCTTGTCTGGGTCTTGTGAAGCTTTGAGAGATTTTCGGAAAGTTCATAGCATGAGCCAAGACAGGTCATTTGTATGGAAAAGCCATTGGAGGCAACTCAGGTGGGCCCACACATTGGAAGGCACAGAGTCTCAGGGAATCACTTGGGCAGGGCAATTGGTGTCAGTCAGGTGGATGGAGACTCAGATGTGGTGCCCACCTGGGTCTGTGCATTGGGAGTGGGGAGGGCTCAATGAAGGAACAATGGCTTCTGCCAGCACTTCCATCTGGGAGAAAGCCACCCCTCCAGCCCTCAACCTGAAGCCAGACACCTTAGTTCCTCCCCGTGTGTCTCTGGTGCCTTTTGAGCTGCTGCCCCGGTGCTGGAGCTCAGAGTGAGCGAGTCTGTCACCGAGTAAGTCTGTGCGCGGGCCCTTTAAGAGGAACATCGGCGATTCCCACAGCCCTCCTGTCACTCAGCCACAATCTCCGCTGGTTTTCACAGCCAGAGGTTGTGGGGACTTCTCTTCCCAGCACTGGAACCCTGGGCTAAGGAGCCTGGTGTGGGGCCGGGACCCCTCGCTTCCCTGGGGGGACCTCTGGAGCTGAGACATCCCTCTCGATTCTCAATCGCCACACTCAGCTGTTCCCCGTCTCTGCTCCTCCTACTAGTCTCGAGGTGGCTTTTTCTGTGTGTCCTCAGTTGAAGCACTTCTGTTTAGCCAGACCTCAGGTGGCTCCCAATGATGGTTCTTCTGTGGTTTAGTTGTAATTTTGATGTGGTCGTGAGAGGAGGTGAGCATATCATTTACATTCTGTACCATCTTGACCAGAAGATCAGTTTTATCTGTCCTTTAAAGTAGTTCCTCATGAATCTCAACTTAGAAGACTATTGGGGTTTTTAGGTTTATGTGAACTGCTTCATAAACTCTGAAGAAATGAAACTGTATTTTCACTAAAATATTCTATAATTTTATGAAACCACATATTCCTGGATTAAGCTCTGCTGCGTTGGTCACTCACAGTGCATGCTGTGCCTTCTCCTGCTGCTCAGAGGATAATTCTCGGCCTATCTCTTTTCTTCTTATTTATTTATTTTTGTATGTGTGACTCACCTTAATCTTATTCTCAATTCTTTTTCAAGAGCTCAATTATTCCACCTATTTTCATCAGGAATTTTCTTCCTGGAGTTCTCTGCTTTCCTGCTCCAATCTGGACATTTTCCTGCTAGATTTCCAGAAGCTTTTGAAAGCAGTTTTCCCTGCTCCATCACTAACCACTCAGCTCTGGCTGTCTCCTGGGCCTGGTCTCCTCAGCTCCTTTGAGCTCTGACTCGTCTCCCCTCCCTAGTTAGTCTCTTTCTGAATCATTTCTTCTTCTGTTTTTTCTTCCCGTCATCATGGAACTTTGCTTTACCTAAGTTTTTTCGTTTCACTCAGGAGAAAAGTCTGGATCATTCGAGAATATAACCTCAGCAGAATTTAGAAGAAAGCAATGAGTGTCTATTGAAAATCTGCCTCAAAATGCCCAGGAGAAAGAGGCGTGACACAAAATCAAGGAATTGATTTCATTGTTAATTTCTTGTGACTTTTCTCTGGTTTTGACTAATTATCCATCCTGCAGGCTAGATTAACTTTTGAATTTAATATCATTGTATAGCATTCAGTCAGAAAAAAGGATAATCAAGGTTAAAGTTGTTAAAAAATTAAGTCATAGGTTTCCTTTCCTTTTCAAATGGAAATGCTAACAATTTACTTCTTTAGCATTAAAATTAATCCAAATATTGGTAAGCCTATCAGTAAGTTTTTGATGAAATAATTCAATGCGTAACCCCTGCTGAGCACTTATGAAGCAAAAGGCCACCTACTTTAGGGGGCAGGATTTGTATTTAAATCAGGTGCTTCACTGGAAATTTTTTGTTAAATTTGACACATTTTTTAAAAGGGCGAAACAAATTGGATGTGCAAATCTTCTTTGTAAGAAGAGGGAAAATCATTTTATTATAAACGGTAAATCATGAAATCAAGCTTTTACATCTGTGAGCTTTAGGGGCAAGTCAAGTGGATGCTCAGATTCTGACAGATCTTGTGGTGTGTCGCTTCATATTATGAAGCAAATGGCAGTGATTCAAATTTTTAAATTTGCATGAAAAATTTAGGCCAGACATGTATTAGGGTAAATTGAAGGATGTCAAAAGTTATATAAAAACTATGTTCGGCATCACGTGTGACGTTTACAATTTTTAAAAAGTATTTTTGCCTTCATCAACACAAACCTTTAGACAAACGTGAGATCGGATGTGTGAGCTACTACGAAAAAATTGCCAGCTTATAAAAAATGTTTTACTCATTTGCCATTCCCTCATGTGGTAAATAAGGGGAAAAAAACCTTATCTTTTAGCACCTTCCCAGCCAAAACAGTTAATAGTTCTAGGCAAGTGGGCAAGTAAGTATTTGTGAAGCGGAGTTAAACGGATTCCATCTCAAAGATAATGCATATCACTTGGAACTTGAAATTGACACATCACAGGTTTCCCCTCCTAATTTATAGCACAATAAAAGTGGTAATAAATGCAGATGCACTTCACCCTTGCAAGGAGTTACCATTTTTACGATTTTGACAAGTTCACACTCCTGGTTTTACCCTCACACTGTCCCGGGCTCAAGTATTTAATATTTAATAATCTGTATTCTCTAAATAATAAATGTGCCTGTCTTCACAACTGAAGATCAGCAACAGATTTTATTGTCGACAAGAGTGATAACATTCTCTCACCTTCTTAACTTTTTATGTTACTGTTAATTTTCCCTTTGTGGCTAAGATGTGAGGGAGGGGTTCGGGTCATTCTGAAGAGAAATGGGTTGTAATAATCCAATGGGAACTAAGCACTAAGAGAAGCTTGGGTAACTCTGTGACCATTTCAGCAGTTTGAGGTCACAGGCTCATCATGCAAATGCTGGCGCTGGAACACACCCAGCAACCACCCCCCACCTTCCTTCCCTATCTGGTGAGGCAAGTGAACATCTCCACGCAGCAAATACTGGACTCTTGCCTGCTCAATGGAAAGGAGACCCCGCGGGAGAGATGTGGGTGGTGAGATCTGGCCAAGGTCACATGGCTAATATTGGAGGAGTGAATGAAATTCAATTCAGTTCAATAAATGGTTGGAAACCATTGAGAAACTGAGTCCCGGCTCTAGAAAAGTTTAGATCGTATGACTTCCCTGCTGAAAATCCTACAAATAGACTTCTACTACGTTTATAATAAAACCCAAACTCCTTTTCAGGGCCAAGTCCCTTGCGTTGTGGCTCCTTCCTTCCCTATCTGGTGGTCATATCAGCATTTTCAGCCAAGCTCATTCCATCCTCAGGGCCATTGTGCAGTGCCTGATATGCATTTCCTCCAGATAATCCCACAGCTCCAGTAGGATTGTATTAATAATAAAGCAGTAAATGATAAAACAGCACCTTCGCCCACCATCCTATGCGCCTAGCAAGGCGTTCTCTATCCCATTTCACTGCTTGGTTGACTTTGGAACTTATCACATTGGACGCCATCCCATTTCTTTGTTTTCTCTCTTGTTGTCCATCTCCTCCACTTTATAAGAATAAGACCTCGTCTCTGTGTTTTCCCACCATATTCCCAGGGATGCGTGCCTGAGCTGGCATAGAAACACGAATAGTTGTGGGATCAATGAATGAATAAAGAAGGAGGCAATTTTTCTGAAGAAGGCAACCATAATGCTACGGGACAGTTCTTCCCATCAGGTCTTCAAGGGCCATCTTGGTCACTCCTATCCAGTGAAGCTGCCCCAGCATCCTCCCAAGGAAGCAATTGTTCCTTGTTGTCCCTAGCGCTTATACAACATTTCTTGGAATACTCATGATGTAACTGTTTGGTTACCATGATGATTCATTTTATGCATCAACCAGGCTGGGCCATGGAGAGCCCAGATGAAATGTTATTGCTGGGAGTGTCACATAGGGTATTCCTGAGTGGGGCTAGCATTCGAATCAGTGGACTCTGTGTGGCTCTTTCCTGTGTGGGTCGGCAACATCCAGTCCGGTGAGGACCTGGATAGAACGCAAGGCGGAGGAAGGAAGGATTTGCCTCTTGGCTTCCTGCCTGTCTGCTCCTGCTGGGACTTCTCATCTCCTCTCATGTCATCTCCAGCCCCCAGACCGCGATTTAACCCATCAGCTCCCCCTGTTCCCAGGCCTTTGGACTCCGAATTACACCACCAATTTCCTGAGAGAGAGGGAGAGAGGGAGAGAGGGAGAAAGGGAGAGAGGGAGAGAGAGAGGGAGAGAGAGAGGGAGAGTTGGTTTCTGGGAGGTCAGTGAATAAACAAAGGTAGCCAAATGAATGGAGTTGAGTGTTTGGAATTTGTATAAAGCATTTCTCCCTGCAAATCACGAGCATATCGTTGGCGGCGCTAGTTCGATCTAACCTTTTACTCTTGGTTAACACGTACGACGTCTGAGCTTCCGCCTTGCTTTCTGAGCCCAGAATGAATGCAGCCTCGTCCTATTAGTTTAGCATGATGGGTTACATAGGCTTTGTCAACACAAACCAGGAAATGGCATAGAAAAAATAAACAAAAACAAACAAACAGACAAAATGGTTTTTGCACGTTTCCATCGAAGTCTTCAGGACTTGCTTGCTTAATTTCTGCAAGTTCAAACAAGGGTAGGACAATTTAAAATGAAAATGGCTGGCTAGACAAATAGCTGTCACAGATCTGTAAATGACAAAGAGCAGATAGCAATTGCTGTGTCTTCCGTTGCTAATGTAGGCTGTATTTTCATAAAAACTTTGACAGGTTTTCTGTGACACGCATAACAACCCATGACATGTCATGGTAGGTACCATGCACATTTTCAGATGAGGGAATCCAAGCTCATGGGAGCCATAGGATTTGCCCAGTGCCACGGTGTAAATGGGCAGGGGCAGGAATCCAGGCCTGGCCATTGGTCCAGAGCCTTCCATCTAAACTGTGAGATGTGTGCTCCCAGGGCGTGCATGTGGGGTGGGCGCCTGAGGGTGGGTGTCTCTGGAAATGCTGCAGCCAGGTGTTTCTCTTGCCCCCAGCATCCTGGCTCTGACACTGGATGCCCACGAAGCCTGCTGCTGGGGCCGTGCTAGGAGTGAGAGGGGGCTACGCCTCCAGGTAGCATCATTATTCAGGCCCCGGGGGGCCCCGCCATGTGTGCAGTCTCTTTTTTATTTGAGTTCATGCTCCCTTCCCACCTGGCGATCAGGAGCAGACTCGCAATGTCCCCTGAGGAGGGAGCGCTCTCACCTCTGACAGAGGCATTCCTTCCTCCTCCTCCCCAGAGCCTGCATTATCACGCAGGCCCAGAGAGAGTGGCTTCTGAGGAATGGAGTAAAAGTGAGGGAATCCTCTCCCTGCCCTTGACACACACTCCCTTTGTTCACTGGGAAACCGGCTTCTCTCTCTGATCTAGGGTTTCCAGCTCCAGAAGGTGAAAAACAGCCTGAAGAGCCGTCTCATCGGGCTGATAAGAAAATAGGATACGCCCAATGAATGCTGACTCAGCATCCACCACTCAGATGAAATTCCCAGTGGATCCTTTGCCCCAAGAACATGGCAATGAATGGCAGGACAGTCACAGTGGACGGATGGGCCACCAGCCCGTGGGGCGGTGAGAAGGAATAACTAATTCCATGTGGTTCTGAACACATACCTGGTAAACTTGGCAGTGTCTCATGCAGCATACAGCTGGATTGCTGTAAGGACTCAAACTTTTATTACAGAAAAAAGACTGAGTTTTTATGCATTTCAAACGGCAAGGCAGGCAAGCTTAGAAGGGGCTCCCCGATACCCATTTACAAAGAGCGATCCATGAAAAGATGCCAAGCCAAAAGAACAGTTGGTTTTACCTCCATCATACAAACACTGAAAAAGTTAGCTTCGTGTTTGACAAGTGTTTAAAAAACAACAACACTTGGCATTTTTACTTCTGTTTGCAGAGAAACTTTGCAGCTGGCACACGAGGAAATGGGTTTCAATAGCGCCATTCTTACCGTTAGAAATCGTGTAAGTCATCCGGTTGTGTTACCGCTCTCCAGAGCAACGGGCCATGTATGCGTGGCACTGGTCGAAAGCCCATGACGAGATGCCTGGATGTGGTCCCCACGCTTACGTGTGTGCATATTAAATAAGCAGAGCCAATCTATAAATTAAGGAAGTTCCAGACAGGGCGCCTAGAAAGTAAAGGCATAAAAAAGCTCTCTCCCTACTCTGCCCTCCAACTTTCTAGTGTTCGCCCCTCCCAAGGGGACGGATTAAAGGCAGTGGGCGCTGAGAATCTGGAGCAGCCAAATGGAAGTGTGCGTCACAACCACCTGGAGGATTTGTTCAGATCCAGACTGCTGATCTCCTCTCTTCTTGGAGTTTCTGACTCAGTAGGTCTGGAGTGGGACCCCAGGATCCGCACGTGGAACAGTTTCCCAGATAATGCAGGTGCAGCTCGTCCAGGGAGCCCACTTGGAGAACCACTGATCTAGAGGCAGATCCCACCAGAAAAGGTGTGCGTCGCTCACTGAGGGACACCCCCACTCTGACACATATGGCGCCTCAGTATTCTGAAGGTGGGCGGGTGTTTACAGATCTGTTCATATTTAACCAAGAAAAACTGAAATCAACCCTTCACACTTTCCTGGCCCCTAAACCGTATCCGTATCGACGTGGGCTGTGATAATCAAGAAATGACAGGGCTGTGTTTTGGCTGCATCCAGATCTCTAATACAAGACGCTGGCTACACGATTATTAACATTAACCAGGGGGATTCTCATGTACCGGTGGCAGAATAAATGGGAAGTAAATTCTTGATTACGAGCTTTGTGACATGGCAGAGAAACTCCAAGCCCACGTCTGAGTGAAGCTGTGAGCACGGTGCTGGGAAGGGTTCGACGCGCCCACTCTGGGCCGGTTCTCTCCCTGGGGACGACGCAGCATCCATCGGCCAGCTCCATCCTTGCCTGCTGACACGCTTCCCTCCTTGGGACCATTCTTGCCTCGTCCCCTTTTCCTGCAATCCACACGCCATCCGCCAGCAGATCACGGCTGCTCTGCCTTCGACGTCCATCCAGAGCCCGACTCCTTCTCGCCACCCCTACCCTTCTCCCTCCAGTGCACCCCACCATCACCTCTTTCGGCGACTGTGTGATTGCTTTGGAACTGGGCTGTTTTTCCCCTGGCCACGCCCCCCTTCGGCTGTCTATTCTCCACATTGTGGCCGGATTGATGGTTCCAGCGCGTGGGTCAGATCGTGTCACTCCTACCCGCTCTTTGTAGGGCTCCCCATCTCACTCAGCCGAAATCCTCATCGGCTCGCTGACTCTCTACTTCAAACTCCGAGCGCGTCTCCCTTTGTGTTCTCTGCTCACTCAGCTGCAGTGGTTTGGTCTCTTTGCTCTTTCTCCAATCCGCTAGGGAAGAGCTCGCCCCAGGGCCTTTGCACTGGCTCTTTCCCCGGCCTGGGATGCTCTTCCCCAGACACCCACGGGGCTCTTGCCCACCAGCTCCACTGTCACCTGAGGGCTGCCTTCCCTGACTGCTCGTTCCGAAATTGCAATTCCGTCCCTCACGCTTGCTCCCCTCACCTGCCTCCCCTGCCTCATTATTCTCGCCCCTACCTGACACACGTACTTAACTTTTAAACTTTATTATCCGTCTCCCACTATGAGAACGTTAAAATCCACAAGAACGGGAATTGCCATCTCCTGCCACACAGTAAGTGCTAATAAATATTTGTGGAATGAGCTCTGATGTCAAGTGTAAGGGTGGGGGGGCCAAGATGGAGAGCAGTATGGGGCGCGCAGACAGTGAGGCGGGGTCGAGCGTGGAAGGTAAGGCCCGTGAGCTGGAGCTCACAGAAGACACTCACCGGGCTCGCTCACATAGCAAGATGCCCACCAGCAGCCAGCAGCTCACAGGCTCCGAGAACCCCAGAAGCAAGTGCACTAGGCGATGTCCCGCGATAGTGTGTTCCCTTTCCCTCTCCCCTTCTTCGGGTAGATAGCTGGCTCTGCATTTTGCTGTCCCGGACCAGCCTGAGCTTGGCAGACTGCAGGGGTAGCTGAAAGACCCTGGCTTTTGTTTCCAAAAGCCTAAACCTGTAAGAAACTTAACATGCATGATGGAGGTGGGAGGGAGGAGCCGAGAGGCTTGGAAGCAGCAAGAGCATCCCCTGGGAGTGGTCGTGGGGGCTCCTCCCCGTCATGCCTCTGCACTAGCGATGATCCCGGGACTCAGGCAGGACTAAGGGAGTGGAAAGGCCCAGGAATGGCTGACAATGCCCCCTCCTTTTTAGCCGACACCCTCTTTCCGCCTGCCTTTTGCAGCCACCGGTGTCAGAGTCTTCACGTCCTTACATCATTCCCTAATCCCCTGTAGTTCAGCTTCTGCTCTTTTGTCTCCCCAGAAACTGTGCTCATCAACTTCCCCAGTAATTTCTGGGTTGCATTCACATTTGTCTTCTAACCTGATTTTTAAAAAAATGGTGGTAAAATATGCATGATAGGAAATTTACCATTTTAATCACGTTTAAGGGTACGATTTGGTGGCATTAAGTGCATTCGCATAGTTGTGCAACCATCAGCCATCAGCCAGATTGAAACGCTGTCCCCATTAAACACTCACTCCCCCGTCCTCCCCTCCCCCAAGGCCCGGCAGCCTCGGTTCTACTTTTGGTTACTTTGGCTACCTTCCATTAGTGGAATCGTGTAGCATTTGTCCTTTGGTGACTGGCTTAATTGAGACTTAGCAAAATGCCATCAAGGTTCATTCATGTTATCATATTGTCAGAATTCCATTCCTTTTCACGGCTCAATACTATTCCATTGTATGGACATACCACCTTTTCTTTATCCGTTCATCCATTGACCGACACTTGGGTTGATTTTACCTATCGGCTATCGTGAATAATGCTGTTGTGAACAGGGGTGCGCAAATATCTGTTCGAGTCCCTCCTTTTGAATCTTTTGGCTCTATATCTGGGAGTGGAATCGCAGGATCATATGGTAATTTTGTGTTTCATTTTCTTAGGAGTCGCTGTGGGACACTATGTCCCACAGCAGCTGCACCATCTTACATTCCCACCAGCAATGCACAAGGGGTCCAGTGCTTCCGCATACTTGCCAACACTTGTTTTTCTGTTTTTTTTTTTCCTCTTTTGATAACAGTTATTCTAGTGGATGTGAAGTGGTTCCAACTTGACTTTTCCCGGGTGTTTGACTCTGTGGACACTTCCTTCTCAGAACCCCCTGCCCTCCTTTCTCCTACAGTCTCTGGGTTTCCTTATTACTTTTCTTTTTCTCAGTCTGCAACTACCTCGTCAATGTTAGCACCACCCAGGGCTGCATCCGAGGTCTCTACTTCAAATACTCGTGTTCTCATATGCTCATGTACTCCACGTACGAATATACTCCACATAGTCTTTACTCATATACTCATATACTACATGTATTAATATACTCTATGTACTCTGTAAGCTTATGCCATATACTAATTTACTCATATACTCATGTGTTCCAAATACTCACATACTCATACTACATATACTAATATACTCCACATACTCATGTACTCATATACTCATATACCCTGCTGTAACTTTGTTGATATCCTGACTTCACCTCCTGCTTGGACAGTGTAGACTCTCAAATCTATATCCGCAATCCAGACTTTTCCTGAGCTCTGGACTTGTATGCCCAACCATCTACTAAAAACAAAAGTTAAAAAGCATTTGAACAAGCTAATATTTATGTTGGGCATTGGGATGAATGGTTTATAAGCACCTTGTCATATAAACTTTGTTTTCAATCATCTGACACTCTCACCAGCCATGTCATTAATCTCATATTGCCACTGAGGAAACTGAGGCTTAGGGAAGAAACTTGCTCAAGGTCCCTTTACTCCAATGTCCGTCCACCATGCCCCGTATGACCATGACCCGCTCTCCCAGACTCCTTGGAGTAAACACTTCCCATGAGTTGCAATTATATGTTTTTGTCTCTACCACTAGACTAGAATGTATGAGCACAGAAACAAGCTTTTTACTTTAAATTTTTATTTGCTTCTGTACTCACAGGTCCAAACGTATGCTCGGTATCAGAGTACGTGCCCAAGCGGTGCTGGTTCAATACGTGAGTGAGTGAGTGAACTACCCACACTTCATACCATATTTATTCATGATCACCTAGCGCCCTACGTCCCTGCTATATATATACACGCCTAGGCTTCTCCTAAAGAAATTAATGTGATTCAATTTTTGTTGTCCTAGAGCTAAAACTTTATGATTAAATGTTACTCGTAGGGAGAATCTCACAGGACGTGAGATCAGATGCATTTTTTTTCTACTCAAGGGCGGAAAGGGTAGAGAAATAATTTGCAGATACTAAGGAGAGAGGAAAGTGAAACTTTTAATTTCAGTATCAAGTAACTCCGTATATTTAATAATTATTGTCCAGTATTTTTTGTTTTTCTTTAGATCACTGGCATTTGAATAGTAATAATGAGTGAATTTTGTTATCTAGACCACTGCTTTTAAAAACAAAGCATTTTAAAAATAGAGAGTACAAAAATAAAATAAAAAATAAAAGTAGGTAGAACATATGTGTTAAAAAAAAATCAGGTAGAATGAAAAGGTTTATGATGAGATGTTCCCTTTCCACCCCTCTCTCCTGGCCCCCCAGGTCTTTATCTCAGAGGTAAGCCCCTGTTATACGTTTCCGTGTATCACTCCAAAAGCATTTATAAATGCCCCTCCCCCATTTAAAAAGCAAACACCTCGGGGGAAGCCAAAGCTGCCCACACCTTGATCTCAGACCTCCAGCCTCCAGCACTACGAGGAAATGTTTCTTTTAAGTCCCCCATCTGCAGTGCTTTGTTATGGCGGTCCAAGCAAATGAATTCAGTCTCCATCCAATGGCTCTCTTTAATTCTCCTCCGTATGAATTTCCTTCCCCCAGGACAATCTGGTTCCTTTGGATAGGGCTTGGCTGAGCATTCATTCATTCACTCATTCATTCGTTCGTTCGTTCATTCATTCATTCATTCAGTATTTATTGCACACTGTCCTGTGCCTGGTCCAATCTAGGCGGTAGGCACGCAGTGGGAACGGTGACGGAGTGCCTAATACCCCACCTCCAAAATGACCCGAGTGAGACACTGTGAACATGTCCCAGGACAAAAGGGGAGAGAAGAGACATTAAAAGTAAACTAAATGACCCGAACGATGATTTATAGACGTTCCAAACGTTTGCTTGTCTTCTTGTTGTTGTTTGTGTCTTTGTTTTACTTTTAAATATGAGCTTCTCCCGTAGATGGCCTTGCTGAGCGCAGACAAGCAGGAAAAAGGAACTAAGCCGGATTCTCTTACGCTTCTCATGACGACGACGGCGGGTCAAAGCACCAGCACAGCCGGTCTGGAGGCTGCGGCTGCGACAGGGCGCAGAGTCACGGTTTCCCTTGCGGGTGTTTGTGATTCCGGAGAAACCCAGACGCAGAGACCAGCTTGGTTTCTACCAGCGCTGTCTGCAATCGGGTCCCCTCTTGGCACGGAAGGCTTTTGAGGGGCAAGACCGAACGGCCAGCGTGTGGGTTGGCTTCTCTCCCACCCAGCCGCCGGCCCGCTGCCCAGCCGCGAATCCCAGCCATGACTCACCCACCTTCCCAGCTTCGTGTTCTCCAGACTCTTCCAGGCTCACTGCACATTCTCGCCGTTAACAGGCCTTGCACGCTTCTTAATTCCCTCCAGAACTGTGACGATCATGGCAGACACAGGCAGGGGATTCTTCCCAGAGAAAGACTTTCGTCATCACTGTGCCCAAACCAACCTCCATCTCTCGTGCAGGGTTTACTTCAACTTCCAGTGGGAAGAGGGAGCCAACAGGTATTTTTAAAGAGGCTCTATCCACTGGAGGATAGAAAAGAAAATATCCCCTTTGAGCATTTAGTCACACACATCAAAGGAAACAACAGTTTCAATCTTCATTTGCATCGTACGGGCATTAGATGTGGTCCAGTTACACTGAGCTCCGCTTGAAAAGGCAGAAGTGCCAGTACTTTTCAAGGCTTGACGGAGACAGAGAGAAAATGCAGCCAGGCAAATAATATATCACCCTGCCAAGGCGTTTTCCATTTTTAAAAGGACAGAACAATTTTACATTATATCCGGAGCCTCTCTGCAGCAAGTAACCCTTGACATTTGTTCTAGCACCCTGGCTGGCCGGCCTGAAAGCGCTTGGCTGGTCCCAGCCTTCTGCGACTGTATGCTGAGGACCACAGGCTGCCTTTTGGTCTTGAAGCTCCAGACGTGAGAAGGGCAAGTGGCCCAGTTTGTGAGCACTGGCTGACCGAACTTGGCTCTGCAGAAGGGACCAATTAAGATACCACCCCGGTTGGAAAGAACATGGTATTTCGGGTCAACACGCAGGGCTGAGAGCCACCAGAATGGAAATGCAAAGGTGGTGGTGGGGTTTGGGGTTCCTCAGTGCAGTCCCTGGGAGGCCCAAGGGGATTCAGAGGGGCAAATGCTGCAGTGTGCTTGCACTTGATGGTGACGCCTCTTGGGAAAGCAGAAAAGGGCCACCAGTTCTAGAATAATTAGCACAAATGACTTCTAGTTAGGGTGACAAATGAACACGTTTCTCCACATCTGGAGAATCGGGATTGGGCTGTTGGGTAAAATTTCCCCCACGGCTCTTTCTAAGTCTGGGGCCTTCTCCCTGCCAAGTGTGAAGTCTTAGAGGACGAGCTGTGGTCTTACCATTTCTAATCCTCAGCCCTGGCCGGCCTGAAAAATCTCAGGGTGCTGAATGATTAATTCCAACCTGCCCTAGAAAACGTTAGTCAGCCGGCGAAAGGAAATAGCCCAACACGAAGGCAAAAAGAGCAAATCGACTTTATCTGTGAGCGATTACGTTTGACAAGATGAAAAAGGAAGAAATCTTTTGTCACCGAAGGAAATTGTGCTTTGAGAAATCGTTGCATGAGTCTCCGCTTTAGAGTTTGAATTAAAATGAAAATAATGCCAGACCCCCACTACCCCCCAGATTACTTCATTTGCATACGTTTACGAAGGCAGAGTTTTTAGAAATCTATCAATAGTTTCAGGTCTACTCCAGAGCAGCTCTTTCATTCACTAGCGAGGTCTCTTTCAAGAAACCTATGTTTGAATTGCTATTGACTACTAAAATTTTAATTTTCCCTTTAGGTATTGTCATGCATGCGGTCTAATTCTTCGTGGGTGGGAGAGCGAGGCAGATGGGACTCTCTTCCAATAAGAAAGAAAAGTCAATTTTCATTCCGAAGGAGGGGAAAGATCAGGACTGTTAAAACGATTCTTCTGATTCCGCGTTTATCTCGACTCACAGCAACACAGTCTGCTTAGAATTGGGAGAAAGGAACACGTCCCTGCAGGAAAACAAACTGTTTTGACTCAGTCTATGATTCAAATTTTACTGCTTACGTGTTTTCCCTTCACTAATTAAAAACAAAATTAACCTTCTTTGGGAAATTCTGGACTCTTTTTATATTTTAAACCATCTTCTCTCAAATATCTGCACGCCTGACTCCCTCACCATCTTCGAGTCTTTGTCCAAATGTCAATTTCCCAATGGCGTCTACACTGACCACTTCTCCCCAACGCTGGGCCGCGTGATCCCATTGACCCGCTCCACTTTTAATGTTTTCCCACACATTATGGCTTTCTCACATACTATAGAATTCCTTTAATTATGTTAATTGTCCCCCCCCACCCCCACTAGGAGGTAAGAATCAAGAGACCAGGGATCTGTGCTTCAGTCAGCGATGTACTTTCATTGAACAGAGCAGTGCTATCGCTTAGTCGGTGCTCAATAAATGCTGAATGACGGCGTCAGGAAAAATCGTCTGAGATTTGGAAATGAGCAAGAGCGCCTTTTCAGCAAGGGCTGGGCATTATTACCCAGTGGATCCTCAGAGAACCTCGGACTCTGCAGGAGTGAGAACCTCTCTAGATTCAGTAGAACAAGAAAACAGAGTCAGGCGAATGATTCTTGCCCATAGGCGCGGCTGATTTTTCCCCTATAGAAAAAATAACCCATAACACGACACTTTATCTTTTAGCAAGCGTTCTGGCTTGCCTAGAAATACACCTCTGTTCTTCAAATTCTCCTTTGAATCGGTTTCAACATCTTACTAGTTCCCTCATTAATTAAAGAGCTAAAGAAAATTCTTGACACATACTTTATATTTGTATGAGAGTCATGTTTTTTGACAATCTCTTTGAAAATTATGATTGAGTGAAAAGTGAATTACATTCCCTTCTTTTGGAAAGCTTATCTGGCCCCATAGTGTTAGATGCCGCCGAACGCTGATGACTCTCAAATCTGTACCTACCGCCACAACCTCTCTGTGCCTCAGATGCATATCACCTCTTGACAGCACTACCTGGGTATCTGATGGGCATTTCAGAATTAACGTGTCCTAAATGGAGCTCTGATTGCCTGTCCTAAACTTGTTCCTCCACCTTGTCTAAGACCTGCTGCCTGTTTTTGTAAGTAAAGTTTTTTTTTTCGGAAACTTTTTATATGTATTGTCCATGTCCTTTTGTTTACGTATTGTCCACGATTGCCTTTGTACTGCAATGGCACTTGTGACAGGTGAGTAGTTGTGACAGACACCACAGGGTCTGCAAAGATTATTTACTATCTGCTCCTTTACAGAAAAAAAAATGGCCAATCCCCACTTTGTAAATTATATAAATGTCTAACCACTATGCTGTACACCTGAAACTGATGTAAAATCATATTGAATGTTGACTCTAATTGAAAAATAAAAAGCTTTTAATAAAATTGCTCATTTCTGGTAGGTTAGACTGAATAATGCCACCCAAAGATATCGGGTCAAAACCTCTGGAACCTGTAAATGTGACCTAATTTGGAAAAAAGGTGTTTGCTGATGTGATTAAGTTAAAGATCTTAAAATAGGGGAGATTATCCTGGATTATCTGGGTGGTCTCTAAATACCATCACGAGTGTCCTTATAGGAGAGAGAGAGAGGCAGCGGGAGATTGGGTGAACACACACACACACACACACACACACACACACACACAGGAAGGGGAGAGCAGAAGATGGGCAGAGATGTAATGATGCTGGTCTGGAAGATTGGAGTGTCGTGGCTGCAAGCCAAGGAATGCCCGCAGCCACCAGAAGCTGGAAGAGGGAGGAACGGATTTTCCCTGGAGCCTCCAGAGACAGCATGGCCTTGCCAGCACCTTGATTTTGGCCCCGATGAAACTGATTTTGGACTCCTGGCCTCCAGAACTGTAAGAGAATAAATTTCTTTTGTTTTAAGCTACAAAGGCAATTTGTCACAGCAGCCACAGGGAATGAGCACACCTCGTTTAAGCCACCATCAAGTCTTGACGACCGCAATCGTCTCCTACCAAGTCTCTCCGCATCCTGTCTTGCCCCCTTGTAGTGTATTCTCCACGTCATGGCACAGTGATCCTTTTAAAACACCCCTGAGATCATGCTCCCCGCTTGGACCCTCTATCATCTTTCCAGGACCCTCAGAATAAAATCCAAAGATTTCACCATGGAATTCAAAGTCCTATGGTATCTGGCCTTAGATTCCGCTTGGATTCGTGTCCCAGTGCGCTTTCCGCGGTTCCTGGAACACACCACGTGCGCCTTGGCTTTTGCACGGTCTGTTCGCTCTGCCTAGAGTGTCCTCCCCTTCCACCTGCAGCTGCACCTGCTCGCCCCTCGTCCTCCTGGTCCCCGTGAACTTCCCTGGCCCAGCCGACCTAAAACAACGCCCTCATCACTCCGCCCTCTCCTCCTACTCAATTTTTCTTCAAACATTTATCATTCTCTAACCCTCGAGCATATATTTGTTTATCATCTGTCTTTCCCCCTTCCATGTCAGCTCCACGGGGACGGAGATTTTGGTCCATTCTGTTTACTGCTGTGTCCCCAGCACCTAGATCCAGTATCTGGCACGTTGCAGGCACCCAGTAAACATCTGTTGGATGAATGCACGTGGTAAAAATATCAAAACATATTAAACGAAGAGTATGCCTTATTTTTTTTCCGCTCCACCCTTAAAGGTAATTATAGGTGATCGCTGAATTCCTTGTTATTCTTCCAGAAACTTCTTCTGTATACACGAGAATATCTATGTACACAATAAATGTTATATCTGCGTACATATGAGAATAGCACACATTATGCCCTGCGCCTTACTTTACTCAGTTAAACATTTAAGCTGAAAAACCTTCCATAGCGGCACCCTTCCATTTACCCGCCTCTTTTTAATGGCGGTGTAATACCCCATGGTTTAATACTTAAAAAAATAAAACCGCTCATTTGCAATATGACCATTACATGGCTCTGAGCCCACACCGCTTTTATTTGCCCGGTAGATGGTGGCGGGCTGATTCTTCTCGGGTGCTCCTCCGTGAGTGTCAAAGATGCAGAGCTGCTGGCTCAGTGGCTTTTTCCTTCAGGTGTTTCGACAGGTTATTTTACTTTCCACAACCAAACAAAGTTTCCTTGGAAGACTGAGCATTGAAATAGAATACATCGGAGAGCAAACAAGGAAGAAAAACAGAACAAAACTTACGAGCCCTCCTGATGATCTCACCGGCCTTTGGTGGTGGCCAGGGGTGACTCGAGCAAAGCTATTGTCTCCATTGGCCTCCTAGAACCACCTCCACCGACAGCTCTCTGGGTCTCAGCAAGCGGAGACGGCCGGCATCTTGGCCTTCTAGACCTGTTAACTTCAGAAACCATGAAGCCCTTTGTGCATGAGGAAAGCCCCATTTCTTCAACCTTTTCCCTCTTTAGAAAATAAGTCATTTCTTCTGTCCTGAGTTCGTTCAAATGAAAAAAAAAAAAAACGAACAAACAAACCTATCAGGCTGTACTACCTGAAGGCTCAAGGGGGAGGGGAAAGACTCCGATTTTAAAGGAAAAGCCCAGAAAAAAAGGGATTGACTCTTCCAAGGGGGTCTGTGGGCGAAGTACTTTGCATCAAGGGCATTTAGCTGTAACTCCGAGCATCCTCAAGTTCAGGTGCACTCAGGTTTGCTTCATGCAATAGCTGAACACTGCGGAAAAGTTTTATGATTGTAACAGTAGTTTTTTGAAACCCCTGTCACGAAGGCTAATGTTCTCTTCTGGGTTTTAATATTAAAAAGAAAACAAAACTTTCTGAAGTGGTGTGGTTGGTCCCGGGAGCTACTCTCCATTCCGACTTGGCTACACTGCAGCGAGTATTGAATAAATGAAAATACTTATTCGAGTCAAAACTTCAACAGATTCCCGGTCCATACACCAGGCATTTTATGTTCAAATTATATCTCAGATGAGCTGAACTTCAGCCCTGATCGGCCCAAAGATCTCATTATTTTTGGAGTATTTGACAAGGCTTTACTCCTGCATGCTGAGGCATAATGATGGCTGACGTAACTGCGGGGTGGAGGCAGCTGCGAGGCAGGAGGAAGGATGAGCGTTTGCAGAATAGGGAGAATGAGGACTATCTAGTGAAAGGTTAGTTCTGACAAAGCTCACGTTTTCATTATGTATTACCTTGAAAAGGCAAGGGATACAGGATCTCTCTGTATCATTTCTTACGACTGCCTGCGAATCCACAATTATCTCCAAAAAATTAGAAAAGATGAAGGGAGAAACTTTTTGGAGGGAGAACTTTGGGAGATGAGGGCGAACAAGGCATGCCTTTCAAAGCTAAGGAAAGCGGACCCAGACGGTTTGTTTCTTTCCGGTCCTGCGTTGGGTGGAAGGGCGTGTGGTTATCATGGCTTCCCTTTTGGGGGTCTTTAAGCCTCTGAAATGGGTTCAGCCCATGCTATTCTCCCTCAGTCCAGGAATATGGAGCTTCACTAACTGGGGAAGCAAGTCCAATTGCTCTTATTACCATCATCGCCAGTAATAATAGATGATCAATGTACTTCAGAAAGCTGACCGGCAAAGAAAGCTCTTTCACAAATATCTTTGAGGGTAAAAAAGTAACGATTTAGTATTCCCGTTATTCACCTATCTCTATCTGTTCCTGGACAGTAGCATGCTTCCCCTGAAGAATATTGGGGCCCAAATGGGCAAGGATTCAGAGGGGGGTTGTTTGCTGACTCCTTTTCTTCCTAAATGAGCTCATTCACCAACCCTGGGCTGCTCGCCTTCTCGGGAACGCCCACCTCTTGGTCGCCCTTCCAAGCAAAAGTAAACACTGGCCAGCATGGACTGAGTATTTGTGTCCTCCCCAAAAATCACACATTGAACCCTACCCCCCAAGTCATGATAGTGTTTGGATGTGGGGGCACTGGGAGACAATTAGTTAGAATGAGGTCTTGAGGGTGGGGTTGGGGCTCCAGGATGGGGTTAGTGCCTTTGTAAGCATCAGTGGGGAGCTCGTTCCCCCTCTCTGCTCCTAAACATGTGGGGATACACCCAGATCGCAGACTCCTGGCTTCCAGAACTGTGGGAGATAGATCTCTGTTGTTATAAGCCACCCAGTCTAAGGCACTTTGTTATAGCAGCCCAAACTAAGACACCAGCCAACCAGCCCCTCAAAGACAACCTCTAGCTCAAACTCATTGATCATTAAAATTATGGAGGACCTCAAAGAACTTCTGTTTATGCGATTTGTTTATAATTCATCTACGATATAGAAATTTAAAAATCTTTATTAGTTCATTAAAAATAAACCCGTTACATGGTAACATACGTCATATTTTTATGATAAATAACAAATTTTCAAAACAAAAGATTAGTGAACTGCATGGTTTTACAGTTCTGCTGATCTCTTCAGCATCTCAGTAAATAGGAGACTGCTGGATTGTCCTGTCTGCTTCTGCTTTCAGTCTGTTTTGATATATTACGTAGCCTCTCCAAAACTCAACTGTACACGCATGAAAAATTGACATAGTATGATTAGGAAAACAGTTTTGACCTTGTGGATCTGTTACCGGAGAGTGGGGGTCCTCTCCTGGCGCGTTGTCCAGGTTCTTGATGTCTCGAACAAAGAATTGAGCAAAACACCAAAATACAGTAGAAAAAGAAAGTTTTATTAGAAGGGTAAGTCCACTTCCAGCAGTGGAAGTAAGACTGAGCAAGAGAAGCGTGGCTCAAAAGGGGTGGTGACAAAACCTTTGGGTTTTTATCCCTATTTGCTGTGGGTGGTGACTTTTTTAGAGGAGTGGGTTTCCTTGATTGACAACTAAGATTGACAGGACTCAGTGATTCATCATTTTGCATTCTGCGCATGATTGTTCCCAGAATTCAGTCTGTTATAATGATATTAATGAACTTCCGAGCATATGCATTATATTATAATGATGGTATAATGAGGCTCAGGTGAGGTGAAAGTCGTTGGGGTCTTCATTGCGCAGGTGCGAGTGACTGGCTTAAACTGGTACCTAATTCTCTGCCTACTTGTTTCTTTGTGTGAGTTAAAAAAACACCTTCTGGCTTGCTTAATTGTGGGAGGATTAGGGCGGACCCCTTCTAGGACAGGATGACCTCTGTCTTTGCAGGCAGACCTGAAACCCCCTAATTTTCCTGCCTAATTCTTTTCTAAGAGCCATGAACGCCCTTATTATTAGTATGGATGTTGAGGGACGAGAGGTCTCCTCTGTATCTGCTTCCTGGGCCATACCTTGCCTACAGGGGTTTCATGGAGCTCTTTCCCTTTCTGCCTCAGTCAGGGTGGGGTCTTGGGTTTCCTGCTAAAGTGCCACCTCAGTCCCTACATAAGGAAAAGAAGATACAAACTTATTATTTAAACCATATATCTATTAATTTCTATTCTTGATTTGCCTATTAAGCGAGTAGAGGGAAACAGGCTTAGTTAATATATTTCTTAAAGAGTAAAAAAGACCTTTGGCCCAAAGTCCCCTCCCCTCTAAGACTTTAAGGACCCTGCCTGGCTTAACACCATTTCTGCTAACAATAGGCTGATGACCCTTATCAACAGTCGCAAGGGCAATTATCAAGATTCGAGGGAGAGGGCCTTTTTTCCAAAGAAAGGAGGGAAGAAAACTTAACTAGGTTTACTAAAAAGATTAAGACCTCTGCAAGAGGTGTCCCATTTCGTTTCCTGCTAAAAGATTAAGAATTTTACAAGTGATATCTCCTCTCAGATCCACGGGAAGTGTCGCACATTGAGAATTGCCAGGTTGCACTTTGAGAATTGCCATTGGAGCCTGTGTCTAAGATGCTTTCCACAGGTGATTTCAGTGGTGGTGATGATGCATTCTTGAGGCCCAGGTGAATTCGGTGCCTTCCGTGTCCCTTTAATGTGATCTGCTGTTGTTTATGTGTGTTAACCCCTGGTAGGCTGCGAGCTCCTCAACTTTATTCACCTTTTACATACTCAGGATCTAACATAGTGTCTGGTCTCTAGTAGGCACCAGACAAAATGAATTTAAACCCATGTTTTAATTATAAAAGCTATATAGCTATTTCTGATTGTTATAGAAAATAGAGACAATAAGCAAATTGTCAAAATGAGTGTAGTATTTTGTATGTCTTTTTACAAAATGCCATTTTTAGACATAGAATTGTACCATATACAATAAATGAACGCCATCAATTTGAATTCCTTTTTCTCCCCACCTAGCAATAGGTAAGCTTTTCTTTCTATTTCTGATGTCTTTGACTACCATAATATTCCATCGTGGGGACATAACACAATTTATTAAATATTCAACATTAGCACGTTTGGGGTTTCCAGTTTTGTTTTGTTTTGTTGTCGTTGTAATAAATACAGCGATCCTGTGAAGAATACCTTCACACATATAGCTTTTTTGGCATTTAGTGTTATTTCTTTAGAATAGATTCCCAGAAGTAAGATTACTGGGTCAAAAAATGCGGACATTTTTTATGGCTTTTAATACAAACTGTAAAATTGCTTTTCAAAGGGACATACTAATTTTCGACGCCACCAGCACTTTTAAGAATGTTTCACCACACAAATCGTCAACATAGGTACTATTAAGAATGCTAATCGATAAAATATTGTACTCTAGTTGTTAAAATTTTGTATTTTTTTAGGCTCATAAAATTAAAGTTTGTTGAAGAATGAGTGTGTAACACAAAACATTCTTTAGGGAATCTTTATTTCTGGAAAACTTAAAAGATTTCTCTTTATGAAGACTAGAAAAAAAGGACACATGTTAAGGTTGGCACAAAATTCACTTTGACAGCCGATCTTCATGCCGAAATACTCCAACGAGGACCTTTTGCTGATTCTGCTAGTTTGCTAGTTGTCATCAACGGCAGCAAAGAGAAAAATAAAATGTAGTATGAAATGTTCTCACTGCAAAACCATAATAAAGATCCACACAAACGGGTTGGAGCTCTGCTTTTCATTCAACTTTTCTTCCTTTCAACTTTGAGATTTCAGCCCTCTCCTGTTTTCAGTATTACCTGCCCACGTGCATAATTTCTGAATTTCCATGGGAGGGGGGCACTTCGTCTTTGCCGTCTCTATGGCTTTGGGCTTCTCTGTACAACGTGCTGGTCCACTAGGTGTGGATTTCCAGAAAAGCTGCAGCGGTGTGTCTGGTCCCAAAGGACACATCTTGTTTCTAGGCTCTCCCCCCCGCCCCCAGCCCCGCTTCCGCACGGCTGATATCTAGCTGGTCT
>NW_024350927.1:8280798-8286922 GCF_902729225.1 Pteropus medius | reverse complement strand
TCCCTCGGAGCAGGCGCGCCGAGGTTTAACGGTTCTCTAAGATTTTGTTCAGCGGCCTCATCCTGGGACAGGCATTTATGAGTCATCGGCTCTATGGGTCACATGGCCAACGTGACCAAAATAAAGTTTCAGTATTTTAAGCCGCTAGAAAAGGGGACAATGGAGCACACCGGGGGTGGGGAGTGGAAGGCGGGCACCGGCGGGCACGGGCGGGTCGGGCACCCGCTCGTGAGGCCGCGGCGGCGCGGGCCCAGGGGGCGGGGCTCCGGTGACCGGGGGGAGGGGAAGAGGCGGGACCTGGCGGAGACGCGCCCCTCCCCCCACGACCGGCAGCGACGCCCGGACTCCTCGGCGACCGGCCTCAAAAAAGCGGCGCCTGGCCGACCTCAGCCTCGAGGCCTCCCGGCCCCTGTTGTCCCCTGGCTGCGGCAGGCTGCGGGATCCCGGAGATCCCGCCGCGTCCTCCACTGCCACCGGGACCCCACGCGCCGGCAGCGGCTTTCCCCGGGAACGTCCTTCAGCCCCGGGAGCACGCGGGAAAAGCCCCAGCGCGCCAATGAACGACCGCTTTCCTCATGACGGTCACGCTCGGAGGCGGGGCTTCCCTTCGCCGCTCCCTAGTTCCGGGAACCCCCTTTGATTGGCCTGGACGGCCTGGGAAACACTGTAGTAATGCCCAATCAAAACGCCACATCTCAGCCTCGAGGAAATATTCCGTGTGGGCCCCTTTCTGATTGGAGAGTTCCTTTGGGCTTTGGCCACTGGGAAGCTTTGTTTAGGTCTGGAAGGCGGGCTTTCCTGGGAGTGGGTGGGGAGGGGGCGTTGATTCTTGACCAATCCTTTCATTCCGTTGGGTGGTGACCAGCCAATGGGCCGGATAGATAGGACGCTCCTCCCGGAGAGTAGTGAGACCCCTGGTGCGGGGCGATTGGTGGCGGGAGCGATGAGTGGCAGCCGCGTAGCCCAACGGGTACAGTGCGTGGGCCGCGGGGCGGGGCCAGGGCGGGTGCGCGGCGGCGGCGGGGTGGCTGGGCCGGCGGCGGCGGCGGTACGAGGCGCGCGCTCGGGGTCCCGGTCGCGAGGAGGAGGAGGATGTGGCGCGCGGAGGGGAAATGGCTGCCGAAAACAAGCCGGAAGGTAAGAGCCGGAGCGCGAGGGCCGGGGCGGCGCGGCGGGCGGCGGGACCCGGCCCCGCCGGACATCCCGGGCATCGGCGGCGCCGGGCGGGAGCGCGGGGGCGCGGCGGCGGCGGCGGGCGCCCCGGCCAGGGAGGGGGCGGCGGGCGGGGGGCGGAGCGCAGCCGGGTCCTGAGGTGACTCGCGGGGCGGCGGAGCGCGGCGCCGCACACCCCTACCCGGGGGCGGGCAGGGCCGGAGGGGCGGGGGGCCGGCGGGCGGGGGCCGGGCCCAGCGAGGAGGAGGAGTCGGCGGAGGGAGGGCCGGCGCCTCCCCCACCCGGACCGGGCATCCCCGCGGCTCCCGGGCCCGCGGCGCGGCCCCCGCTCCCCGCCCCCCGCCCCGGCCTGGTGGGGGCCGCGGGGCGGAAAGTTTATCCGCCTCGGGCCCCCTCCGGCCCCGCGCCCCACTGTCCCGGGCCGGTCCCCGTCGGGGCACGGCCGGCGCTCACCCTCGCCGTCCCTGGCTCCCGGGCGCCAGGGCCGGGCGGTCTCTGTCCAGCATCACCCTCGAGCCCCGTGGGCGCCTCCCAGAGCCCGCGGGGTCCCTGCGCTTCTCCCCACCAGGGGGACCCCCTCCTGCTGAGCGTCCCCGGGCAGAAGGGCCGCGTGTGACCCCTCCCCCTTCCGTTCCTGGGAGGGGGCCTGCGCAGCGTCCCCGCCCCTGGTAGTCGTTCCCATCCTACTCTTGCCCTTGCACCCCTCGCAGGCGGGAGGGTGGGGTCTCGGTTTCTATGGCAAGTGAGGATCTCCATACTCCCTTGCCCTTTACCTTCTGTGACCCTGATCCTTCTTTGGCAGAGGGGTCTGTCTCGTCCTCTCATCTTCTGTGGAATCTTTTGGGGCCTCTGCACACCATCTATTGACCCTTTTGCCAGGACAAGGGGACTCGGGCTACTCATGTTCTTCTTCCCTCTCCCAGTGGGTAGCGGGGGCCTGGGCAGCGCTGAAGTCATCTCTAAATGGGAAAGCAGGTACTTCGTGCACATTAAGCATCGTCTCCGCGCACTTCCCGGGGTTGGGGTGAGCTCATTTCCCGAATACCCTCTGAGTTGCCCTCTTTTTCTTACGGGAGAAACCGAATATGCCAAGACACCTTTCCCCGTTTGTCTGTCTCCCTTGACATGCTGTCTCTCCTCGGAGTTCCTGGTCTGGGTGAGGGTGGGTGCCCCATCAGATGTAGGGCAGGGCTTCCATTGTGCCTCCTACTGGAGTCGGAAGGGGCCGCGATAATTACTCCGATGTCTGAGGAAAACCAGGGTATAATTTTGCTTCCAAGTTTACTCTTGCCCCTTTAGGCTGGGGCAGCGTTCACCAGTTGACGCTACCCCACGAGGAAGAGGGTCGTGGGCCCTTGTTTTTTGGTGTTCCAATTACTGCCTTCTGTGCAGTAAGAACCAGACTTTGTACACCCTACATTCCAAGAGTCTTTGAACCTTCCCTGGAAATAAACTTCCTATTTCTTTTTTAGGAGAACTCATATTCTCCTTATGGCTTCTGTTTCCCAGTCAGCCATATTTAGTGAGCCTGTTACCTTGACTTTTTCTAATTTTCTTAAATTGTATTCATGTTGGCTGGATAAGAAGAAGCCATATGCTTTTCCATCCAGAAAAGGGAGTGTAGACACCCATGACGCCCACGTGCCTTAAAGGAAGGGGTTGCCGATGTGTTCCTTGTTGTACTAGAACCTTCCTTTGGCCCTGGGGTTGACCCTCATGGCATCCAAACATTTCTTTTGGTCTTGTAGCTTTCAGGTGAGGGGGAAATTTGGATGCTTTTTATTTTTTGCTGCTCAGGTTCTCTTTTGGCTAAGAAAGAGATTATCGTGATGCTATGCATTTGTTTATACACACATGTAGGTATATAGTCATAGATTAAATAACGTATTACGTATATACAGAAAATTGCAAGGTTAGATGACTACATTTCGGGTGTTGCGGGGACCTTGGTGTGTAAGAATATACGTGTATATATATGTGGATATATATATATATATGATTTGTTGGTAATTCTTCAGGCTTAGAAGAATCAGGAGGCTTATTGATAAGTCGCCAGTTCTTACCACTCTTTCATTTGTCATTTGCACTGTACTGAATAAGCAGAATGACATCCTGAGTGTTCACCACGTCCCTGAATACGTGAGTGAGGAGGGCTTGCTGGTGCGCACCAAAACTTAGGCATTCTGAATCGAGGGGCGGTATTCTCTGCTTGATTCTTCATGGGGTTAAAAGTTCTCATCTGATTTCTTTACTGTTGTGTAGGGAAAGGAGATTTCATGTATTTGGGGCAAAGGATAGGAGTGGGTGAGAAGAATATGTGTTTCTGTGACAGAGCTAGAAATGAACGGCCGTAAATATGTCGGTTTTATTTTGGCCATTTAAATAATTGAGAGGGATTGTGCCCGTTAGGAAGGAGGGGACCTTTGGAAGGGCCTGTGACTCTTTCTGAAAGGGTGGGAGGGATTCTCCAGGTTTTCCCTGAGTGTCACAGTTTGTATGTTTGGCTGATTGCCCTTGGCTCTGGGGCAGGGGCAGTGATGTGAGCCTCCTCTGGTCCCCTCACTTCCTTGGAGTGGTTGCTAGCTGCTGTCACTTTTTGACAGGCTTCGTTTGGAGCCTCATCCTCCCCAGCAAGCTCTGGCGGACTCTGAGCCTGTGGACCTTTCGTGCTTTTCTAGCAAGGGGGCTCTCCACGGGGATGCCTGAGTAAGGGCTGGGGTTTTCTGGAAGACTGGCCAGCAATAGGCCGACCTCCAGACTGCGCCCCTCAGTTAATACTCAGTTATCCAGCAGGCATAATCCCAATTGCCCAGAAGTAGCACTTTTGACCTCAATTTGCTTTTTTTTGGTATTTTAAAGTTTTCATATTCGTTTTATTCTGTCTGTATCTGTACCCAGCTTGATGGCATTGTATATTTTTAGGGCGTAGTATCACTGGCCCTTGGCAAACAAGAGGAGACTACCTGCTGTGCATGTTGGCGCTTGCCCCGTAGTCGTCACTTCAGTGGTGGACCCTTGGTGGACCCTTGCCTGCCCCTCTCCGTAGTGCCGACTGCCTTTTGGAGGGTCCCCAACCACCGGGAGCTCCATCCAACGGGCAGCGGAAGGAAGTGGCGAAGGTTAGAACACGCTTGCGCTTAGTGTGTAAAGTCTGGCTCTTGTCTTTGAGTTTAATAGGGTTGTGCTTTCTGTGTCACTTGTCCCCATAGATTATTGGCGCTCAACGTTTCTTAGTCTTCCAGCGTACGGTGTTCTCTTACAGTCAGTGAGGCTGGACAGGGTCTTTAGTGACTTTTTTATACCTGTCTGTTAGACCATCACTGTCTCCTCCTCTTCACTCCCTCCCCCCAGCTTTTTGGACAAGGTTGGGAGACCCCTGGGGCATCTTCCCTGTCTTCTTGAAGACCTGACTTTTCCTGCGTCTGGGGATGTTTGGTTTCTCCGTCTCATCGTTCAGTGGATTCAGAATGTTCACGTGTACTCAGCCTCCTCTACTCAAGGTCAGGTCGGGTCAGGTCAGACTTTGCTTCTCAGAAGGGGGGGTTGCCCTTGCTTGCTCTTTGAGACAAATTCATATATCCTGTTTATCCACGTTTTCCCATTTCTTTGGTTTTTAAGCTTCCCCTGTTCTTTCGAGTCAGGCGGCATTATTTTAGTCCTCTGGTTCTGCTGGGCGTAGCCGTGTGCCGGGCCATTATAATGCTCTCGGACTGATTCGGAGGTGGCCCGTCTGTGGCCTGGCATCGTTTCCCACTCCTTCATCCTTCGGCCATCCTTCGTCTCCCTCGCCTCGGGTTCGGGGGGAAAGACCTCTGTGTGTGCAGTTGTACTTCTTTGTAATTCCCTTAAGGACAAGCAGCAGAAGACAGTTCTTGTCGCTCCCCACCCCGACGTGGTTGTGCCTGTTGCCTCCTTTGTGGGACCCTTGACTCTGTTCTTTTGGACAGAAGTTGTTTTTACATCCACATTCCCATCAGTGAGCACATTCATGCTGGAGACCTTCGCTGAGCTTCTGTTCCGGGCAAGGATTGGGGGGAAGAGGGGGAGTGTATGTGACTTTGCTTGAGACCATAGGGGTTTTGTTAGCCTTTCAGTATGAGTGACGTTTCAGTGTATCTTGTGCTTGCCTTTTATATATTCTTATAAGGATTTCTTTTCTGAATTTTAATAGTTTGGATTGTTATCTTACAAAAATATACTCTAAAAGCCTACCATCCCATTGAGCTTTTACTCCACCCCTGCAGGAGTGGGGGTGGTGGAGAGGGTGGAGGGCGGGCTGGGAGGCATTGAGGAGCTTTCCCTCACACTGTGTGTGTGTGTAGAAGAAAGTAAGGTCAACCTTCTTTCTGAATGTCTAGGCATAACTTTGAGGTCATTTAGCTGTATGGCTGGTTGGAGTACTTATTTAACATTTGAACAGCAGCATCCTGGGCATTGTATGGAACATAAAATCAAACGCATCTTTAATAAATGGAAGTGGGAGAGGAATAATTTTCTCTTAAGATTAACTGATTTGTTTCATATTATCAGGTAGTGAGAACTATATGAGCTGCTGTTACATTTCCACTGCCAGGAAGTATTATATCTAAATTTAATGCCTGATTGTGGTGCCCATTCTTAGGCTAGGTATCTGATATCATTATCACATTATCACTGCTTTTGTTTCTTTTGTGACTTTTCATACTTTATGCTTTCTAATGATACTGTTATTTGTGGCTTTTTTTTTTTTGATGGTCTCAGATTTATTTTTGGATGTAGGTATGTATGGTATACATAATGATGACAATGATGGTAAAGAATTAACCTGAAATGCACTTTTTCTTTTCCATGTTGTTAGATTTCCCCTCCACAATGTCTGTAGAACCAATGCCGCTAGGATTTCCTGATTGTTTTATGCGGTTTGGTAGTGTCCTTTATTCATGTGACTGAATATTCATGTGGTGACAAGCAA